>NC_045751.1:2202357-2227933 GCF_008692095.1 Etheostoma spectabile
ATACAGTATGTGTTGGTCAGTTTGTCTGCTTGACAATTCCATTTTGCAGCAAAAAGGTGAAGTGATATGAACAAACAGAGAGATGTTTCTCTTTAGATAAAACCGATGTTGACAAAGTTTCCATCATTTGAAATTGGGAATAATTAGATGTTGGAAAAAAGGAAAAAAAAATTGCAATATATCACAGAATATTGCAATATGTTTAAAATCGCAATAATATTGTGGCATAAGTATCATGATGATATTGTATCTGGACGCGTCTTGTGATTCCCACCCCTAATACATTTGAGGTGAAGTTTGCATATATAACTTTTGAGTGATGAGTTTTAATTTCAGCACACCAATAATTAAACGACCCAAAATGAGGCACTGGGGGAAGTCACTTAAAGACAAAGCAAGGCCATGTGGTAGCTTGGCAACGACTTGTAATTCTGGTGGCACACACGAGGTCTCCAGGTGTTGGGGTCTTGCTGCCTCTATTGCAACAGCAGGGCATTCCAAATGCCTAACAGGACACTGCACCTGAGCTCAGGACTGGAGAGCCAAACAATATGGGGATGTTTGATTTTGAAACAGAGTCTATGGATCATGCAAGCAGGCACTTAGGCAAAGGGGGCAGATGTTTCCCTATATCAGACCCAGCAAAGAAATAAATAACTGCAAAGTGCAACAAATGAGTTGCATCCACTCCATGCGGTGGACATCTGTGCTACAGACTGCCTCTAGTTGTGTCCCTTTGTTTTAGTATCACTGACTGATTTTGTTCTTAAATATGGAAACACTGAAATCTTTCAAGGCTAAGAGTCAAAATAATATATTTTAACTGAGTTTTAATTTCCAGTGATGGACAAATTCAACTTGGAGGATTTCATCTGAATGTAAGTACTCTGATGAACGGGGACCTCTATGTTCTGTCTTCTCTCCATCTAGTTTTTTCTTTTCTTAATATGACACACTAGTAGCAGCCTATTGCACATTACACTTGCAAGCCATGCACATTTGGCTAAACACTGCTCTGAGGCATAATGTAATCAGGGAAGCCATATTCTTGTCGTGAGTACCCAATATTGGGGGGCGCATTCCCATCAAACCCCTGGAATGAAATATGATTTTTTTTTTTATAGCTGTGGTATTTGCTAGAATAATATGTTCGCCAGGTGAATAATCACACTGGCTGGAAGTGACAAACCAGTGTGCTGTGTCATAAATAAGATGGGAATGGGGCATAGGGAAATGATTATTATCCCTTTAGGAGGGTGTTCTGCTGTTACTATTCTAAAATATAAGGCTAGTGCATATACATATATATTCAAAATACGGCTGTTTGGCACTATCCAGTGCCCCACCACTCAGGGGGCTCAAAGGGCTTTAGATGAATCACAACTGTGATGACATGCATCCCCAAACAGTTAAGCCACTGTTTGATGAATGTGATCCACTAAATACAGAGAATGTAGAATATAGTTGGCAGAGGTTGGATGACAGAGGATTCTGCAGGAGTAAGCCACAAAATGCCCTGTAAATTCAACTGTTTTCTTTCTACTAAAAGCTAGAAAACATGTGTCACTCCTTCTGCTGCCAAGATTATCAATGGCATCGAGACATGCATGCTAATAACAAGACTAACGCTGAGTTTTAAATCACATACTTTTTTGTTTTACTTTTAGTATGTACTGCAGTTGCCTTTACAGAGTATGTACTATTGCATGCAGTATCCATACCATTGGATCATACTACTTCTTATAACATTGTCCCTTAAACTTTGACGCTCAAAGTCATACTTTATATAATGCACAGAGAATTGTGGGTAGGAATAGCCTAACAACAATGCTGACTTAAATACTGCAAAATCTGACTGTATGCAATAGCATGCAATATTTGTTGTCATACTGCATTAGACAGACTATGTATGAGAACATACAAAATATTTGTCCTGCATTGTTAATAGTATGGTAGAATGGGTATTTCAACGCAGGGCAAGAGCCTAGTCATGATAATGTTTCTGTTCAGCTGTACCTGGGCATAGTGCTTAGAGATAAATACTTATGGCAGCATGCTGACATGCTCACAGTTACAAGGCTGACACATTGTTCAGTACAGTAATCCATATAATGTCTATCACATTTTATGGACATCCATCCAATACGAAACCAAACGACTGACAGACCACATGGGCCACCAACTTAAAAAAGTTTTTTATTTAATGACCAACCTGATCTCACGGAAATTAAAACGCCCCTTAAGTTAAGGAAAAGATTGTGGGTGGGCAGGAGAACAACGGGTTTTCTTTAGGAAAAGAAGAAGACGACCGGATACAGTGGACAGGTTGGGTTTAGGAAAAGAAGAACGGGTTAGTTTATGAAAAGAAGAACGGGTTGGGTTTGGGAAAAGACAAACGTCACAGGTTGGGTTTAGGAATGTGACATGTGGGACATGATCCCCGGTCTCCCGGGTGAAAGTCCTGTGTTGTCTGACCCATCCACCACCCCAGCCAACCTTTTTGGGTTTTTTTTATACTACTCGCTACCATAGTTGCTCCTCATGCTACGTAGTACGTTGTACAACTACGTTGTAGTTCTTTATTTATTTTATTAGAAAATTAATCAACATTTCTGTAAATGCGCCAGTGTTAGCCAGTTGGCTAATTATCATCTGTAGTCCTAGTTACCTAGAATGCATGTCTTTATGATGGAAACCGGAGCACCAGCAAACACGGGGAGAAGATGCAAACTCCACACAGAAAGGCCCGGAACGACCTGGATTCAAACCCAGAACTTTTGTTTTCCGTGTTGGCCACATGGAATTCTCCCACATTCCGTGCCACCCCCATTTAATGCTTTGGTAACAGTGTGTGATCATTCCATGGAAGTCTGTGAGACCAGGCTGTTAATGGCCCACCTAGACTGTTATTTACAGATTCATACATTTGTTTATGCTCAATATCTAATAATCTAAGATTAAGATTGAACATACAGAGCCCTTTTTAACATTGTAGTGTAATTAAAAAAATGCATACATGATTAAAAAAAATATATATGATGAACATACACACATGAACTGGAGACTTATAGCTTTGTTTAGGTTTGCTCAGAACAGTGTGAATAATATTCATCATTAAGGTTTATATGCTTGATTAATATTCTGCTCATATAAAGGATCACTCTCCGGTAATTGGAAATTTAAAATCCCATCCTACCAGGGGCAATGTCAAAACATTTACACCTTTGCTTGGAAATCTGATAAAACTAGAGTTATAAAGATAGTAATCTTAATCTTTACTGTTATACACAGATTTCTTCTGACAGTAACAGTTGAAGAGGCCACGGCCTTCAGAGTCTCTGCTTTGTAATGAAAGGATTCCAGCTTGCCTGGATTAGTGAACCACATCCAAAGTTTCACTAATGGGCTCCTTGTATCCTGTTACTACGGAGCCCAGTAGGTGACATGAACGGGGGGAAAAAAATGCAAAAATAAATAACATGTACTGGGGACAAACACTTTTGTGAGATCTTGAATTTGTTTTGCGAGATCTTGAGTTTTATTTGCAAGATCTTGAGTTTTATTTGCGAGATCTGGACTTTGACATGGAGGAACCAAAAAAAACAAACAAACAAATTAACAACACTTAGCCACTGAAATTAGGTTGCAGTTCCTTACGTTACCAGCATGAGGCGAGTAAGTGCACTAGATCCCCAGTACGTGTATTTATTTTTTTCCTCCATGTCAACTCCAGGACTCCGTCTGTTACTTTGTCAAAACAACAGATTAAAAGGAAACCCATATTGGTTCAAGTCTTTGAAATGCCACAAAGGGACAACTTGAAAGAGGATGGATTATGTCGTCATTGAAACTTGTGATTCCTCACCACTAACCTGAGTCTTAAACTGGTGGATGGTTTCTGGTATCTCTTCAAAATGAAAAGGAGCAGCTCTGGCACACCAAAGAGGTCAAAGAAATCAGGTGCATCCAAAAGAGCTGTAATGCTTTTGGTGGGGTCCATTTCTTAAACTAGATAAAGTGCATCGTCGGAGTAAAAAGAGAAAAGACTTGTTTTTTCATTTTCCGCCGGTTCCATTCAGCTCTGTCGGCCTTATCTTTCATCCACAGCCAACTGTATGGTCCAACATTGCCTTGATACGACAAGTGTAAGATAAACTTGACAGATCAACTTTTCCGATAGTCTTCGCGCCCATACACAACTGGGACCTCTAATCTGATAATCCACCAATGAAAGATTAGGCGCAGGGAGTATTATTGTGTTGTCACTCTTGCTTACAGGGTCACATGGGCTTTAGCTGCCTGAGTTAGGCATCCCTCTGCAAATCCTGGGAAGGTGTCACATCTCAGCAGGTGAGGTGCAGCGATAAGACAGACTGGGGGATATTAAATGGACAAACTACAATTATCACAGGCATTAATAAAAAAAAAAGCAGAAATCTACAGGAGGGTGACAGGGTGGCGTTGTGATTAGAGACACGTTCTGTAGCTGAAAGGTCACAGGTATGATTACAGAAATAGTCACTGTGTGTCCATAAAAAGCTATGGACACATAACGTAAAAAACACGAGAAAATAGGGCCCAAGTTGAAAAATCCCTTATATTCAGTCATCAAGCAAGACTAACCTCCGATCCGCGTGGTCTCTTTCTGCATCAGCTATATATTCATTTGGTTTTGTAAAACATACTATAACTCAAACTTAAGTTATAGAGCATGTTCAGTATCAAAAAGTTTGATTTCTGCTATGAACGACATTAACTCAGCCCACATTGTCCTCTTCTGCTCTTTTCAGTTTGCAATCCCGCTCCTGTGTACATTTCCAAACCTGATATTAACCATCCAGGCAGCTCCTGCATATGCTCAGTGCTATTTTGCAAGGAGAGTTGGAGAGTTGGAGTAATTCAAACATTCTTCAAACTGCAATTTATTTTCCCCGAGTTGTAATTATGGTCTATTAAAATGCAAATGATGTCAATGGCAGAGCAGCGCTAATCACTCAATGTCTGTTTATGGGCTGTAGAGCCACATTAGAGAGACTCACACTGTGGAGACTGAGACGTGCAGAGGTCCTCTATCAGTGAAGGATCCTGTAAATTAGACCCCTTTCTCGATAGTGTGCATTTTCTCAGGGATGGTAGTTTTGCCACATAATAAAATTGAAGATATATAAAGTTTATGATTTCAGACCAGCGCCTGCTCTATCAACGGCAATCTGTAAAAGTTTAATATGACCAACGTGCACCTTCTGTGGACTGCATGCCTTCTACTGTATAAGAACCTATACTAACTTAGAATACTACATGTATTCCTGTACACTTTGAAATAACATTTACATGAAAAATGTCCACTAAATTGTACCTGGGATTTCCCAAGAAATTCATCTCCCTCTCCAGACAAAGTGCACACTTCTTTTGACAATGATCAAATAAATCATTTTTCCCCCAATAAATATATTTTTGGTCCGCTCGCTTCCTTTTATATTGAATAACCAATTCCACAATAGAGCTACACTTATGTTTCAGTGAACCTCACATGGTTCTTATGCCATAAACCCAAGTGTAGCCAACTTTTGTGCTTGAGAACAGCTGGTGACTGTTTGTATATCAGATCAATGCACGCTAATTTACTGCAAGATATTAACACATAAATGAATGTAATGGATGTGCTCTGTCTGTAATTGGATACTCTAAACAACATTAAGCAGTTAACAACACAGCTAATCAGCTATGCAAAGTACACAGAAATATTACTTACCGATTAAGCCTATATGCAGTTGCTGCCTCAGAGTACTGGCAGCTTAAAAATAAAACACACTGACTATAGCCAGTTTTTTTCAGATTTTTTGTCAAAGCTTTAAGAATTATCTGCATGAACAGGTTTGGACTGATAAATACCCCCCCCCACCACACACACACACACACACACACACACACACACACACACACACACACACACCTTTAAACTCTTTTATGAGGCATTTTATCTTCTTTTTTTTTATAACCGTCCTCCATTCTCAAACTCTTAATGAGAATGCATGGTATGAAGTCCTATGTGATGTACATTCGAGGTCCTCAGTTAAAAATACAATACTAGGTTGGTCATTATCCATATTTCAGTATTTTATTCATGGGTGCATAGCCACGGGTAGAATATGTTTATGCATGTCAAACCTACGGTTAAACTACACATGGTTTCCTGTTATGGGTTGTCATGTGAGTAAAAGCTACTCAAGAGTTGCACTTATGGAATAATCAATGTGATGAGCTTGAATTACATCTGCGTTGTAAGCAAGCTCATGTTCTTCTCTCTGCCGTCTGTAATTTGGGCACACCGCTATATTTTCCTGTTAGTCGATGTATGTGTATGTTCTGTGCTGCCATCACTTTTGCTATGCATTGCATCAAGCCTAGTGGGGATTAAAGCTTATCTACTGTTTTTCATGTGCCGTTACAACAACCTCATGTTCCCCTTATCACAGAGGTAGATGCTGACAAGACATGGTGTTACTAATAATCAAAAACCTGTGAACTGGATGCAGCCCAGCAATGCAGAACTTTCAACTGAAATTCTAGAAAAACCCTGAGCTACATGGCAAATTAAAGTAAGTAAAATCAGGTTATATTTAGTAAATTTGAATTCTTTGACACCTGAGATATAGCGGGGGCATGTATTGACACAATTACATGCAGACTAATTGGGGATGCTGAACCCTCTGCGGGAATAAGCATGGGAAGATAACGCTGCATGCATAGGAGGCAAACAAACTGCACCCCGGTACACTTAGTACATTGAGAACAGGCTGGCTGCAATAGTGGAGTGGAGTGCTTTTGTAATCACTGGTGAGAGGATTTGTGAGAATATAAATAGCACTTTCATTAGATCAATACTGTCATCCCTCCTCTGTCGGCTCACATTAAGAGCACAAGCTGGGTAATAATGGAGGACTGGTTGGACACACTGTAGCATTCTGTTTGATCTCAAGAGAGGGTTTCCCCTAGGGCAGTCTCTGGCTGATAAATTCATCTTTTGGACTGTCCCCCTGGGAGCTTGCAAATGAGTGAGGGGCATTGACTTTTCATTAAGGAGATCACTGCATTGGAAATTGAATTCATGTTGGGCTTAAGAACATAACAAAGCTGTTTGCGAGTCAGCCGAAGGCCACAGAAGAGTGCCGATACACCAAAAACTGATGGAATGTTTTGGTTGACTAACAACCCTCCTCCCATTCCCTTGAGTGAAATACATACAGGTGTCAAGGAATAAAGTACAAAGTTGAGGATAGAGTGTGCTATAGTTGTTCTTTACAGACGGCTGCTTGATGGGCTTAGCCTAATTTGAAATTATGATAGCAGATTTGGGCACAATGCTGCACATGCAAGTGCACAGTTAAATAGAAGATCTATTATTTCACACCCACATAGCCCACGCAGTATAATAGCAGTGTATTGCATTTGGTAGCGTCTAGAAGCAGAAACACACACAGTAGTATTCTGAAAATGTCATCTCATCAATAAATATCCTCATAACCATGGCTATTTCTTTAAACCATGACACAGTATACAGTAACAGTTTTGTCATCACTCAACTGTTGAAATGAATGGGGGTATTTACTCTATACAATGCATCAATGTAATAGGCTCATTACACATGTATAGTATATTATTCTACTCTTACAGTTTCATTGCAGGGGATTCATTGTTATTTATAGACTGGATATTACTCAAGTTCGTGATGGTTCAGCAAAATATCAAGGGTCACTCCCCCGGCACTGTACCTCCCACCTATGCAAAGCTTTCACACTTGCTGTAAATTCCATCAAGGTGAACTAAAGTGTTTACCCCATTAATTTATTTAAGCTAAAGCCAAAGCGCTGACCCATAAAATGAGCTAAGATAATACTGACCTTAACATGGTCTTCTGCACATGGAGGTAATTGCCAAGGCTCCAGATCAATCAATATTGACTTGCCAGTTTTTTTTTTCCCCCACTTCCCCCACTATAGCTTGAGCTGAATGTGTAGAATTGGCTTTAGATGGATGGAGAACATATCCCTGATAGTTTAACCTTTATCTAGCTAACATGTTCACTTATCTGTACAATTATAGATTTTTGCCAGTCAAGCTGTTTCACAGAAAATCCGTCGAGTGTTAAAAGACTGGAGAGTGTATAAGTTGAACTCTGTAGAATAATTAAAACGCATCTAATAAGAGTCTTACTATAGACGGTGTTAAGTTCTCCATCTATAAGCATTACAGTTAAATGCAGGCTTTTATCTCTTGGCACATCACACCAGAAAAAGCTGATATTGAGCAATACTATTTCAACAATAAATTCCTGAGAAAACAAGTAAGCAGACGCCCACACATAAACACACACCTTTACAGCACAATCACCGTGTACTCCAAGGCATTTGATTTCTCTTTAATTTTTCAAGGTAGGGGCACAGACTTAGCAGGCATTTCCATCTTGACTTGATAAATATCACAATCTTCTTTTCCCTGCCACACTGAAGTAATTTATTTTCTATCTCTCCAAGCTATATTTTCCAGTTAATATTTCATTTTTTTTTCATACAACCTGACAAAGGATGCCACAAGGGATGATAAGAAGTCTGAAACCTTTGCACTCTCGCTCTAGATACAGGATTTACCTTATGAATTTTCTGAAGAAATAAGACTTCTAAAATAAGGGATACACTTAAAACGGCGTCATTTTTGGACTCATCTCTTCTACTAGCTACTTCTGAAAACATTAATGGTGCACGTTTAGTTTTAATGTGCATTTAATTTAAGTTCATAGATGACTTCAACTAACAACAGAGTTAAAACCTGCATTGAGTGTCTGGTGAAAACAACAAAAAAACACATGCCTCGTACTCGTTTCCCTCAGGTAAAGCTCACAAACACTGGCTGACTGGAGTCGCTATTTATAGAGTTTTCACAACAGCAAATCCTGATTGTGTCACTCAGACCTATTTTCATACCCAGCAGCTAAACATTCATCATTCATATGCTACACATGTGCTATGTTTTGAGTCAGGATTAGGAGATATTCAAAGTATAAACGCTATTGCATGAAAATCGTGATCTGCGTGATTTACGAAGCGGGCTTGTATTCTTTGCAGCAGAACCAAATTACATGATCCTTGAGTGACTGGTAGCAGTGTCCTTCTGGCTATTCAGCTCGCCCCTTAATTTGAATTTGATAAGATTTCTTTTTGAGACATTGTTAGGCTAATGTAAATTTGGAGGGAGGACGCCAGCCTACCGCTGGCTTAACTTTGATGAGGTGTTAATATCTAATATCAAAAGCAGATAAAAACCCCTTATTAGCCCCAGTGGTCTTGCTAGAGTGGGGACTTATTACACAGAGGAGATGAGACGAAAGCAGATGAAGTAGTAAGACTGCCAGGGGCTTTGTTACATGTCCTTAAGCTTTCTGACGGGGTCAACTTAATTTTGTGACTTTAATGCTGAGGGTTTACAAATGCAGACAAGCTGACATTGTTTGAGGGATCTAATTCAGACTCTCATATTTCATAGACTGCAACATCTGGGGGATTACAGTGTCTCGAGCCAGAGGCAGTTTGATAATCGGTTGTCATTTTAGGAGCTGTGTGCCCTTCCCAGCTTTGGCGGTTTCTAAAGGTCTTTGGTTCAATCAAATGTTTGCGAGATTAGTTGGCTGCACTCCTTTTTTAAGAACTATTTCCATGTGGGTTGGGTTTCAATGTTTGCCTTTAGGCTTTCACGGTAAAACACTCTGAAAATATACTGACATTTTTGGACTCTGAAAGTTGTAGCCATGCTTTGATGGCATTTAATGGCCAACAAAAACTAATACACATTGTAAAGTCCAACCAGTTGTGAAAATAGTTTGTAACAAACACATAAAGAGGATCATTGGGGCTGGAGCTGAACTGATGATCTGTAGTCAATTAGTAACGAGACTTAGGGTCTACAGTCCAGTCAACAGTTTCCTGTTAGCACATCAGTGCTTTTCCGGCATGCTAACATGCTCGCAATGACGTGCTAAAATGCTAATGTTTAGCAGGTATAATGTTCCCATGTTGACCATCTTAATTCAGTGTGGGAGCATGCTAGCTATTACTAATTAGCGCCATACACAATTTATGCTGAGCCTGCTCGGAATGTCATTAGTTTCACACATATTTGGCCACAAACCAAGGCAAAAGTGTGACAATCTGTATATATACTTCTCTAAAAACTACAAATGTGATCCGGATGTTGGTTCAAGACGAAAGGACAAGGAATCACCATTGGGATTCATAGTCTTGGTAACATGAAACACACATTTTGTAACAATCTATGTTGAGATATTTCAGTGCAGACCAAAGTGGTTGACCAACAGACTTTGCCATCCATAGAGCCAAGCCACTAGCATGGCTACTGAATAGTTTTCCAAATTGGATACAGTCAGGATTTTGTTTTGGATGTGAATTTGTTTTGACCATGAATTGGTTGCTTTTACAGACTCTTAGAAAAGAGGATGTGGTTCAACCTCTTTAAATATAAATGCAGCTTTACACACACCCTGCTCACTTGAAAGGCATTGTAAACTACCTTCCTAGACCACTCCAGAAAGCACAAAGTAAGCACACTGGTCGTACGCCACCAATCAATGCTTTGGACCAAGAGGAATGAGCTTTTGACTAACTGGCTGAGGGGCAGCATCAATTCAAAGCGTTCACCCAAAACAAGTCGGAAAACACCTTGGGTTCCAGCACTGTGTCCCATTGATTTCTGTTCAGCTCAAAGTGGATTCTGCAGTATTTAGACATTTAATTTCCTTTCAAGCTAAGTCATTACACAGCCGGGCATTTAATTAAGCAATCACAGCGGTGCAATTTGAATGATCCAGTGTCTAGATGTGAGCCAAGTTGGCATCATTGTCTTTACAGCTACCTAATGAAGCGTCTTCTAAAATGTAAGATTCATGGGCAAATGAAATTCTTAAAAACGATCAACAGCTCAGAAAAACAAAAACAAAAGTCCACATGTCTGAATTACACTGAATAAATCCACGTCGTTAGTTTTATTTAAGTGTGTTAAAGGGTGTTTTTTGGGATGAAAGGAGCCAGGTATTCACAGCTGACCTATTTCTTCCTCAAAAGAAACATTATTCGAGGGTCATGGGCACAGATGTGTCTGAGGATGTACTGAGGTGGTGTTCTCACTTCTCCACGCCTCTGTGAACAGGGCGACAGTTTATTATGTCTGGATGGGGCCTCTGTGTGCTTGCTTTGCCTTTCCCCCAAATGAGCTGCTGTGGGGACATTGGAATTCGTAAAATGTTTATAGTTGGATAGTCAGCATTGCTCTGTGTGAATTTCATAATGAATAACTGCAAATACAGTACTTTGATACATTATAATGTTTGCAATTCATTCCCAAGTCTTCCAAAGTTGTTGATTGCCTTGCCAGGCTGTATCAGCACTGCCTATCTAAAAATAATTACCCAGAAAAATAGGGAGACAATATTTTGCTCTTTGTGATTCAGTCATTAACCAATGCTATCAACAAAAAAGAATGCGAAAGTGCTACAGCCGATAGAAAATTGACAATAAAATTCATGTCCCGGTGATGCAGCGTGGACAAACAATGTGAATGAGTTCATGGTCTCAAATTACAAATTGCTTACAAATTTAAGTCTCGGGTAAACTGAGAATTAATTTCATGGCAAGTTTGCGAAAAACCTTATGTAATAAAAATGCTGGGTGGTGTTCTGTGTGATCACTCTTCTTCTCTCTGTAGTGGTCAGCTGTGCAGGTGGCACCTGCAACTTCAGCTGTGTAGCTTGTATCCCAGTATGTGTGTCTCTTGAAGCCATTTGTTCGTAGTTATGATAGTGTGCTCTCTACAACGGCAAAAAAAAAAGTTAAAAAAAAGATAAACACTTAATCTGTGATTTGATGTCATAATTTCTATGGGGACTTTAAAGGAATAGTTTTGGGAAATATGCTTGTTTGCTTTCTTGCTTTGATATTTAAAGATTGATTCCGCTCTGATGTTATGGTAAATATTTAATGAGTCAACAGCTGATTAACTTGGCTTTGCATAACGAGGGCCACAGCTAGCCTAGCTCTGTTTGAAGGTAACAACATCTGTATCAGTACCTCTTTAGCTCACTGACTCAATTGTCTTTTTTTTTTCTTTTTTTTGCTGTTTTGTATAAGTTGTATAAGTTTTCTTATGGCTCAGAAGAGCTAAACCCTGTGCCCCAGTGATTGTGGAATTATTTTAATTCCAAATAGAAGTCTTGTTTGAGTATGACACCTGGTGCTTTTGCATTTATTTTTTTTTAAACTACATTTTCCCCAAACTTGAACTTTGACATTCTAAACTCTGACTACAGATGTTAATCAAAGTCAAAGCTTAATCCAGGCCTGATAAGATGCTTAATTTAACAGGCTCGTTTTAGCGGGGGGCTCGATCAGGTGAAATGAAGAGGAACTGATTGCTTGTGGTGATTGTGCTGATTACATTTTAAATTTAAAACTTTCCTCTTGGTACAAACATGGTCATGAACAGTATTGCAGACAATGACATAGCAGGCTTAGTTAATGCCAAGGTGCCTTCAATCCCAAAGACTGGGAGGGAAAAAAACACACTTTAAGTTTTACTTTAGTTGTTGAAGTTACAGAGCTGTGGCTGTGTGGATGTACCAAATGTAAAGACAAAGCCAGGATAATTTATTATGTAGTGTTAGCACTGTGTGTAGTCTAAAAATATTTATATGTAGACATTTTTTCAAACTTGACCAACTCCTTAGACGGCATCGGTAAAATATTATATTAAATGTTATATAAAATAACATTTAATTATTTTTACCCGATCTAAAAGCTGAAAATGCAATTTTCATACTATCCTTCGACAGTATTGCCGCTGCAGCATCCATCATCATGTTTTCAAAGTTGGATAAAACAATCATGTTCTGTAGGTTGGAGAGTTCAACATTCCAACATACTCTTAGTCTGCCAGTGAGCAGAATTCACAATGGCCGAGCTCTGTGCTTGTGCCACAGCTGTCAGATAATGACATTTTGAAAATATACAATGAAAGGCATTTGCATGAATTATGGCATGGGATGAAGCATTAGCATATTTGGAGGGGGGTGTAATTGCTATTGTATTCACGCCCTCTCTTTGAGATGACAGAACATGTCATGTACATACACACGTAAAACCCTACACGAGCTGCTAATTGCAATTTAAAAATCTAAATCATTTTCAAAATGAAGAAATAAAGTGAACTTTACATATACACAGTTATGCAGGTCTAGTAGGCATTTAGTCCAATCACGGTTTGTAAGCATAGAGTAAGAGTAAGCAAAGAGTACTGGGACCAACTGGTGTGGTTCCAAGGTAAAACCCCTTTTAGTGACAAAAATGGGAAACTCACAAATCACATCATGTTTTTCTCAACAGATCGCATCAAATTTTCAGAACTTTTGCATCTCAGTGGGTTTAATATCATGGCAGAGGTATCAATTTCAATCCAGAAAATCACTCTTCTTCTTCAACATCATTTTGCATCTTTTCCAATCTGTCTCTGGAGGTTGGTGTGTTGGTGTGACACCACAGATTAAGGCGCTAATGGAAAACGGGCCATCTTTTGGACTGTGCGCTGCAGTTGTTGAGTTTACTGTGAGCAGGAGTATTTTACTGTCATTCTCCCATCACCTCCTAAGTGTATTCGCTTACTGTATCTCCCATGACCATCTGCTCAACACCCTTTTAGCCATATTGTCGAGGTAAATCAATCTGCACGGTTTTATGAAAGAAAAACCATCCTTGTTGGGCAGTTTACAGCTTAGCCCTTGTGTTGTCTTCCCGTCAAAATTGAAAATTAACACTTTTGTTGACACTTTCTATGGATGTTTTTAACTTTTTTAAGTTTTTGTCCCTTTTTTCAACACTTTTGATGCTTTTTTTTAAATGTTTTTTACACTGCGTAACACTAGTCTTAAACACTGGTCTTTAAGACAGGTCTTGAATCCAAACTCTCCTTATTTGGCTTTTTCAATGTATTGGTACTACTGTTGCTCAAAGCGGTTCTTCTGCAACTCTCCCAGCATAAATGTGAAAAGGAGGGAGAAAAGTACAGTAGTTTGAGGTCAGAACAGAGACATTTTCCTATATCACAACAACTAGGCTTCCAGTGTTTTAAAAGTCAATAGAGACTGCTAGTTGACATTTCTTGGCAAATGTGAACTTTTAAATGTAATACCTCACGGGTGAAACTGAGAGAACTATACCAACACTTGGGTTTGTAACTGAATAAGTCACTTTGTATGTGGGTCTGCAACACACTGCAGGACACTACCCTGTAGACTGGACTTTATATAACCCAGTATTAAGCATTAAGTAAGTAGTTATATATTTGACACTTTTTTTACACAAACTTTTAGTACTGCACTTTTGCCTAGAAGCAACTACAATGTATCACCACCAGCAATTACAAAAATGGTCTTTCAGTAAGGTTTAGTTAAAATGTGCAATCTGAAAGAAGTTTGAAAATGTTTTAAATATTATTTTTAATGTATTTGATTTATTAAAAAAAAAAAACACTGTAAACCTTCGAAAGGTAACACAATTCTAATGGCTATGAACATCACTCTCACACAAGGGCCATCTCTCTGGTCAATAGTACAAAGTATGATTTTAGTAGTATGACAACCTTGTGCCTTGTATTGTTGCCCATGACCTTTTGAGGAGATTATGTAGGGTGACATTTATATTTCCTTATATGTCCTTATGATGCTGTTTAAATGTGAAAAATTATCCAATTTGCTACAATGGTGCTAAACAAGGCAACCTGACATGTAGACACACTAATTTAAGCAGGGCTACAGTTTGGATTTGTATGTGATTACTTTGTGCCATGTACCCTATGTGTGTGTCTGCGTTCATGTTTGTATCTAAAGGTGTGCATCTGCTTGTGAAAGCAAATTGTTCAATAGACATATAGTGATGCTCAGCATTAGTGGTCCACAGTGTGTGATGCTGGGAAATTAGATGGGAAACTTTGCAAATATACTGTATGCAGTACAGCAGTAAATCAGTCGTTAGTTTTAACAAGGGTAATATTACAAAACATTGAATTTGTTGTGTAGGCAACAGTGCATACTTCTCAAGTTTTTTGCTAGTGAAACACCGTACGTGCCTCAGGAAAGACGTCAAGGGCTGTTAATTTGTTGCAGCTATGACTTTTTGTTGTAGATTTACTGTAATGCATTTGACAGATCTAAGGGGGTCACAGTCAATAAATATGACAAACAGAGGTTTGTGGCCAATTGTGGCATGATTGGTGAATATTTAGAACAAAGCCAGGAACTGCAGCCCTGCACCTGGCACCTTATTGTACTGTAGTTTAACTGTATTGTGCAACTTTTTGTATTGATATATTATCTCTACAGTATAATGGCCGATCAATGTTTTTGCATATTCGGTTGCATGTGATAATCAAAAGTTAATTTTCCCAATATTTAAAAACAGTTGCTGTATATTTATATATAACAATGGCGGTAAGAAAACAGAGCAGTTATGTCCTCAGGACTTCGAAATATTCCAAAAGATCCATCTCACATCACCCATCTTAACTTACCTGTCCTCATCACCTCCACCAATATTCACATTTGAGTTATAATAGCCATTATAAAACCATACAGCTCTAAAGCCAAACCACAGAGAGAAGAGTAAAAATCATTAGAGAAGGCCTACCTTGAGGTCGAAGGTGTGAAAGTCATGGAACATTCTCTCTCCTGAGACCTGTGACAGAGTGAGGGGGGGGTTGAGACGTCAGTCATGATTAGGCCACAGAGCAGCTCTTCTGACAGTGATTGATCAATGAGGAACTCCCTTAATGAAGACAAGGACTCGGGGCCTCCCAGGAGCAAATTGGTAAAAGTAAGTAGTGGGAATTGTGTCCCAGATTGGTAAGGCTCTAAGAGGACCATCTCGTCTGGGGCAGCAGTTTGTACAGGTGCTTGACTGCTTTCATACTGTTGGAAAAGAAGTCAAACTGAAGTAATCTCAAGACTATCAAAAGTTACAGGACAATTTTGTCCATCGTGGCCCCATTTTCCAAAATTCCAGCATACTTGAGCACTGATTCTGAGAGTTGTCTAGGCAAAAGGAATATATCTGGACGTAAACATATATTATAATCCTTCCTGAAGTTAACCCTAGTAGTTTGGTCCAGTGTCCCCATATTAATGTATCCTGTGGAGTTTTTGACCACTGGTAGCACTATGGAGCATTGTTTTTAAAAGTCGGTCCCCATCCTGTTAGTATTTTATAGGTGCGTGCACATGGTGATCCAACTAGCTGTCCTGTCGATGGTTGTCTATGTCAGTGTTCCACATTTGAGCAACAAGTTAACAAAGATGGCTTTTAGTTTATTTTTGTGCTTTATGTTTGATGATTAGAACGATAAGGACCGGCCAGATGTGTTTAGCTGCACTCCCATGAGTTGCAAACTGAGCTGTGGTACTTTGTTGCACAAAACAGAAGTTAAGAGCCACTTCAACATGACAGCCTCAGTTGGACTGTTAAGTGCAGCCTCATTGTCAAAACACCAGAGAAGGAGGAAAGCAGGCCCTTGAGGCAAAAGCTTCATATGGATCGGTGTTGAAATGCAGTTTTTTGATTTTAACCTGTAATCAATTCCCTGACATACTGTATCTGGACTGCCTTGTAGTCTGACCTACCATAAGGAGGGACACATCTGCTTTCTGTTCTACTCATGCCATGTACGCAGGAGAGGGGGGGGGGCGCTTGCCAAAAACAGCCGGCCATTCAAGGGAGGCATCTGAATGGTGCTCTAACTTTCTTCTTCTCCTCCAAACTTCACTGCTTGCCCACACACTTGCCCAGACTTGCTAGCACACATGCACACATTCGATGATTAATTAAAGGGCCGACATTCACAGGTTGTATGGAAAATACATGTATTTTTGTCTGTAAAGAAATAGAAGAGAAGACTTTACAGAAGGTTGACTGAATGACTCATGCAGTGGGGTACTGAGTGGTGTACAGACTGGGCATTTGGCACATGTTTCACTGGAGTTACAAATTAATAAACAGCACACACTGGAACACATGCTGCATATTAATAAGTGAAGGTGTGTTTCACATAATCAGTTTTTGTTAGTTTTGCTGTACTATTGAAGAGATGAGAATTCATCAAATCAGGTGTGTAAAATGACACATACTTCATGACACATATACAGGAAATAATCCGGTAAAAGAAATTGCTCTTTTTGTTTATTTAGGTGATTGATTTAGAAATTGATTGCCAGTGGATGCAATGTCCCGTTACAAAGGAGGCAACCTGATATGAAGTCATGTCTATCATCTTTCCAGAAGCACAGCGTATCTGAGTGATTCCAAGCTCACAGTGCAGCTGTTAATTCAAACTGTACCCAACTGAGACTAGTTCAAACATGATGGCCTCAACCTGCTATTCCTCTACTTGAACATCAAGATTACAGAGCTCAAAGTAATGAAAGTGGCGAAGCCAAAAACCCCGCAAGTGCTATTTTCCCAACTCTTTCTTTTAAACAAAGAACGCTCTTCCTTCTTTCAGTGTCTGCCTCCCCCCCCCCCTCTCTGCACACCTTTAGTAGTTTTAATACATTTCCATTAATTTCACTTCATACTGCTACTTCTGAGCACTGCTGCTGCATCCTCATTTTACTGGCTTGTGTTGCACTTTGGTTCCCATAGAAACCAAGTCCAGTCACCGAAGGAGGGTGAGGGTAGAACACATCTGTAAATGTCTTGAAAGTGGTGTGGTTATAATAGATTGTACTGTCTTAGCGGTCTGTTTATTACTGAGTGTAATTGCAAGTAATCTGTACATAGGCAGGCAGTGCGGTGACACAATGTGGCTGCCATATTTAGATGTTTTGTATAGAGTTGTTGGTCTGGACCTGTGAAGTTGAAGCATCATAGAAAAGTATAGCCACAAGCATGTATTAAAGCACTGAAATTGCACATTTCTATTGCATAAGTATTAACAAATACATGATTTTGGCCTTGCTATACACCACTCTGATGAGCATTATGAATTGCATACATGTACGTCAGACATCGAACATTTTCTTGCAAAAGAAGAAGGCGATGATTGTGGATGTTGTACCCTGAGTTGGCATGAAATAATGCAATGGCTGAACTCTAAGTAGACTTGTGTACATCAAGGTTACCTTTTGCCAGAGAGACAGAACATCTACAGCACTACACCTGTGGATGGTTTGCATTTATGAAATTCATTTTATACATACATGAACGTACCAACACATGTCTACTTTTCGAAGTCACATGAGCTTTTACTGAATAATCAAACATGTTGGAACCATTCAAACATCTGCCTGGAAGTTCTCATTTCTAGCGTACTTCTGAATGTGTATTCACACAAGTTCAAGGTAGGATGCTATCATAAATTGAATACAGGACTGGAGATGTAATTACATTTTAAATACAGGGGAGTAATTTTAAATCCTGTATTGGCAGTAACCTTTAGCCAAATCATATTTGATTGATCCCCTCCTTTATGAACTTCAATTGCAGTAATTTACATTTGGTGTCGACAAGAAGGAATTAAGACCAAACACAAGTGTCAGTTTGGATTCTATTTTTTTCCAACCTAAGAATGTGGCCTATTTAGCTTTCACAGCTGAAAATGACCTTTTCTATTATTTTTTCTTTAACTTTACACACTCTCTCTCTTTGTCTTGCTATCTATCTCCCTATAACTCTAAGTGACTGAGGATGAGGTGAATTTAATGATTTGATGTTAACAGTGAAATGGGTCCTTGGGAACTTCAACAGCGGAAAAGAGCAACCATTTGGCGGGCGGACCTGCTTGCCTCAGCACTTAGAGGCACACGTTTAAATGTTCGGCTTTCACCCGGAATGGCCCACAAGAGGGACGCCTGAAGGGGGTGGGGGGGGGAGGCTTGATGCTGAGGTCCTGGGGAATTGCATGGTCATTCATCACATTAATGAGTCATGTCACATTATTTACAAAAAAGGGAGACTTTTTTTTCTCTCATGGATGGTACCCACTATCATGATGCCGCATTCTGTTAATGTTGCCTGAAGTTAATCGAAAAGGCAAGGAAAGAATTAATCTACAGTAGCCCAGGTAGCCAGCCGAGTCGGGCTGATTGCAGCTGAATTTCGGCACGCTCAGTTGTATTCTGACACCAGAGATCCAAATTTTGGCTGGGTTTTTGGGATGCGGACATGGAGCGATTTGGGCTCAGAATCAGCTCCAGTTATTAACACTAAAGCTTTCGGCCAAAGGCGCCCCATGCATCCCACCTGCAGCATTAGTCTGTGAAACCAGCTGTGCCATATTTGGGTCATGGTTGGGCCAGGCAATTTTGGCTAACTTGGGAATGTAAAAGTGTTTGGTTTGTACTCAAAATGGAAAATGATTTGCTCTTTTATTGCATATACTAGCTCATAGAAGCTCAACATATACAGTAGCAATTCTTAGACGTTATACATACTGTAGCTAGCACCCCAAATGGTGGTAAAAGGCCAAGGTGTTAGATCCCTTTCCTGCCTGTGGATATACAGTGAGACAGCCTTGGTCCAATCCACCAATTCTGCAAAACCAGTCCCAGCTACTGTTCATATAATGCTGGTGTGCTGTTATCACTAGCTTCCTCCGTCTTGGATTGCCTCATGAAAACTCTGATACAGACAGGGCAGGAAGATCTAAATAGGAGTGTGAGAATATCGGAACTATATGACATTTTTCTTTGCCGAGGAAATCCAAATCTGCAATATTACCATTTCACGGGTGAGCGGATTTAAAGCACGATGGACTGATAAATTTCAGGACAGGGTGAAATAGATGAATCTCAAGTTATTTACTTTTTTTAATTGGAAATGTCTGTCACAGGGCAGCAAGCCGAGTCCTTTTCCAAGCCATTATCTGTCTGCCTTGATCATTTGCAGGTATTTTACGGAGAGTGATGTGCAGAGTGTCAACGGTAGCTATTGAATTTATTCCTTTTGGATTTGTATAAGCTTGAAAATACAAATGCTGAGGAGTGGAAAAAGCTTGCAAAAGGTCAGCTTCTTAAACACATCACTACATTTACTGTTTCTCAGATTCACAGATGACAGAAAAGCAAAATAGTTTAATTCACTTTTAAGGAAAACTCTTAAGTTTGACAACACCAGTTGAGTTCATATCACCTGTTGAGCTTCAAATTTACTTTTGTGACTAGCTTACTAGCAAGAACTGTGTTTTCAATAGACTTAAGGCTCCTTTTAGCCAACCCTTGGGCTTCTCTCATAATTGCTCCCCAGAGTCCTGTAGTTTCTACCTGCTCTTGAGCTCTCGTTTCTGGGCTGCCATCCTTGCTTACTGCCTGTCTGGGCCCCTGAGTGACACAGAAGTGTCACATGATGAACTCTGTTGAAGGATATCTCTGGCTCCAAAGGAAGACACCACAGGGACACTGCAAGCTCGGTTGATAATGTTACACTGTTACAGTAGCGACTCACAACTGTTGACTGTAGCCTGCCCAGGAATTGAGTGTTTATGTGGGGTTGGGCACCATTGTGTATGTGCATGAGTATGTGCGTGAAACGCTTAACAAAAATGAGATCCAAACCGGTATCCAGGGAAACTGCCAAACATAATACTCTTTACAAGGACTACAAGGTTTTGCTGTAAGCACAGGACATTCTTAGACTACACGGAGAATCGTCACACAAAGAAACAAATATGTATTCTCTACCAACAGACAATTCAATGAACTCATCACTTATTCATACAGCACTATGAGTTTTGACAGCACTGATGTCTGTGCTAACAAAAAAAATAATACCATAGGCAACCAAGTCACTTTTGTCGGCATTTGTCCCAGCAAAAAAAGACAGCCAACAAAACCCCGATTTAAGCTTGAGTAGTAATACAAACGTTATCCAGCTCTAAAGCAGTAGCTGATGTGATTTGACCATGACAGTACTAAAAGCAACACTTTTGTTACAGTCTTCTACCCCCATGAACATGGATCTAGTGTGACTGCACATTGGCTGCCAGTCCACAGTGTCTAGTAGCAGCAGCACATAAAGGCTCATCTGCACCATCTGCCAGTGGAGGTGACAGGGGCAACTCAAGTGCCAAGGGGCTATTGAAGGAAAAAAAACGTACAGCTGCCTCAATCTACCTGCTCTTCTGGTTTGCTCTCTGTGGTCTGTGTCTTGGTTAAATTGGTCTTTTGGTGGCTTTTGAAGGCCAGCGGTGGTGAAAGACTGAGACATTGTTTGGTTGCACACAGTCTCAGCAGGGATTAGCACTTGTTAGCTAATGTTGTGATCTGTTTGTGGTGACAGGAGGTTGTGGGAAAGGTCTGCTTTAGAGTGGGACTGCGTTTGACTGCAATACTGTGTAATGAAGTTAAATGGGCAGTATTTCCAGGAGAAAGGGTGTTTTGCCACACTAGAAGCATGAATGAAATATCTTAAACCATTGAAAGGATTGCAATGAAGTCTTACACATACATTAATTTCCCTTACTGGCAGGGTGAATCCTAATGACCTTGGTTATCCCCTGTCTTCTCCTCGGCACCACCATGACATTGACATTCTCATTTTTTGTGAAGTGTCTCACCAACTATCAGATGGATCGCTATTTATAATACTTTGGTGATAACCTGAATTTTCCTCTAGTGCCACCATGGTGTTGACATTTAAGTTTTTACTAAAATGTCTCAACAATTGTTGGGTTTCTTTGTCAGCCTCAGGATAAATTCTAATTACTGTGGTGATCTCCTGATGTTTTATGTAGCACCACCATTAGATCAAAATTTTTATGTCCAGTACTTTAGTTTATGACCAAATACCTACAAAACTAATGACGTTCCCATCATAACTGTGAGTGTGTCAGCATGCTGACACTGACTAACATTGAGCTCAAAGCACCACTGTGCCAGCCTCACAGATCCGCTAGCATGGCTGTAGATTCTTATTTTTGTTGTATTGAGGTTCCTCGCTGGACTGATTTCATTGCAGAATTTGATACATTTGTGACATCTTTAGTTCATTTGATTGTCAGTGTCAAATAAAAGAAGAAGGTTTTCGGGTAGTTGCAAATGCACAACTAGACAGTTGTAGACAAATTGTGGTGTGCCAACCCCCTTTGTAAACTGCTGATGAAGCGAGGGATCCCACTTTGATGGTAATTTGAGCATAGACATTCTTAGACAAGGAAATTTCATGAGGGTTGATTCTGTCCCTTCACATCTCTTTTAGGACTTCCCACTTCCAGAAACTTCCTAACAAAGTTAGTGATCGTTGGTGCAATGTGTCATGCTTCTGACGGTCTGATTGTGTCTGTGTTTTCACATTCAGAGGAGCGGAGAGGAAAAGAGAGCTTCATGTGTTGCTCAAGGTCCTTTTTAGATACTCCCCATCCCACATCTCCCTGCACAATTAATTTTATCTTTGGGGTATTATCAAGAGGGAGCCTGGCAAAGCAGCATGACAGAAAAAACGGCCCAGAACCCCGAGGCCCAGGGTGGGAATTAATCTGTTTGACAAGATCTCTCACAAACGATTTGCCTGGCTTTCCTTCAGTTGGATGCTGCCACTACCCTATAATCGGAGGGGGGGGGAGAATAAGCATGTTTCAAACATAATGCGGACTGAATCAACTTTAAACGTTGAAGTGAGCAGTGACGGGGTGTTGTTGATGTGCTTGAAACATAAGGAAAACATGCAGCTCTTACAGGTGTTGGCTGTTAGGACAACTTTAGTGGTATGCCTGTCAAGTGGTTCATATACTGTATCAACAATGCAGCCACAATGATGAATTCCTATCACAGCCAGCTGACGTTATTTTCTCCACGAAGCGGAATGCTGTCCTGAATCAACCTCCTGAAAAGGGTTATCCTTGTTCTTCCCACACTTTCAAAACTATTGGCATCAAGCAGACGTTTGATGCATTATCTGTGTTGCAGAAAATAAATCAAAGTAATGATTGAATAATTATCTCAAGTGCAATTAATTAAACATGCCAATGAACTCATCTTGAACAGCTGTCCTAGCTTCACCACTTAATCACTTGTGAGAATTACCACACGCAAATGGAGGACGCCGAGTGCATGCAATAATCGCTGCAAAGTGCATTGTTTACAAACAGTAATTAATATCACACCGTGTATTAGCAGGCTAAGTGACTGCAGTGCACTTCTGTAATTGTACCAGAGAGAGTTGGGGTTCTTCCCCACTCTTCAGACCCCTCTTGTTAAGACTGCAGACATAGGACTAAGTCCTAACAGTATAGGCCATATTCCAAAAATTCAACACAGATTCATGTCTTTTGTGATTCTGTATTTTGTGTGTTCCATTATGCCAAAAACACATCCTCCTTCAACACGAATCTATGAGTTAACCTACTGAATGTCCTGGACACCATTAACCTGATAATTCATGCTCATCTCCATTTCTACCCACATACTTTAAAATGGATTCATGTTTCTGCCTGAAAGTGTAAAATAGTTCCCCCTAAAAAGTGTCATTGAGCTCTCTTACTGTCTCTGGAAGGGATAGTTGTGCCCGCGCCAGTGTGGGAGTCTGTGGCATACCACAATGAGGTCATTTTGGGCATCACATAGACGGCTTTTCATGGTCCATGGAGCCTGACAGTCACAGCGGACTCAAGGAAATGGTCTGTGTGCTTCTGACATATGTGGGACCGATCTTGGATGGACTAGCGTCTGGAAACATGAATGAAGATTGACAACGTGTAGCACCACGGAGCAGACAGCCTAACGATTAACTGAAGAATGGTCACTAACATGTCATATATGGTCTTTAATGGGATAAGTTATGATTTGCTGATTACAATAACACTGCAGATCCAGCTTCAGCACAAGGTACTGCTGGATTATGACACACACACATTATTATAATTTCAGTAATTACATGCACTTATTATAGCTAACATGAAATAGTGCTATTGTCCTGAGAAAACAAAACCATTGTAGGATTCTGAATACGAAAAAGGATAATTAGCATATTCATTATGATTTGAATATCTTTCACAGTACTGTACCTTTTTAGTGAGGACTGTACCACCCGAGAACAAGTGCGATACTACAGTAATTAAAATGAGCTTAGTGCAAACTGTGTGCCTCACTGCTTTTTTTCCCCCCTTTTGAACTTCAAAATGGCCATGTATAATGACAACATGGAATATGAAATGCCTCAGAGGTAAGAGATAATAAATACAGCGGTGGTGGTCTTTGACTGTGCCAGACAAAGGTTACCGTTTAATTCATATAAAGTTGGGTTTTCTCTCTGTGTACATAGCGTACAGAATGTGTACATGAATTAAAATGGTCAAAATCACTGTTTAGGGACATTTCTGCCCAACCTATCATACACACAGTCAACTTAAGTGGAAATAAAAATGCCTTTATTTAAAAAATAAATAAATAAATAAATAAATACAATGAAAAGTTATTTATAACAGTGTTTGGTTCTAAAATTGCATTTCTCATAGACTTGTCTGGAAAGGGCATTTAAACTAAAGAACAAAGAATTAAAGATCAAAACACTAAGCCTAGACAATGGACATAAATCTGCATTTAAGCCACTGTTTCTTCCAAACCAACGTTATCAATTATTGTGTGGAAAAGCAATTATCTCGGATTGTGTCTTTGGTAGAGCTCAGTGGATTTTAGTGGAAAAAAGTGATGGCCTTCAGTCGTCCTTGTGTTGTTGCAAGTCAATTTTTGAACTCTTTGTTGCTTTTTTTTCTTGCTAAATTTGTTGTCTGTCTTTGTATTCGTGTATTTATGTCACGCTGATACAATGCTCTTAATATCTTCAGAGAGAGAAGAGAGGAATTGCAGACTAAGTTTGAATTCCTTTAAGTGCAGAATCATGAGTTGAAATGAATGGGTAGGTGGGTTCATGCATATGTATGTAAGTATATCTAGATTTGGTTCATTTAAAAAATGGATTAACCACTTGTTTATTTTAGTTTTCACCTTGTTTTTTTTTAAGTGTGTGTGTGTTTCAGATCTGGTTAGCACATATGCATCACTTCTGCTTATGTGTTCTTAAAAAGAAAATCTAATAAAATGTAAACAAAAAAATAAATAAAAAGTACACATTTATTTTGTTGCTTGTCGCAAAGGAAAACATCCAGTCACTTTGATCATTTTATTGTTTGTCCAAGCAGAGTGCTTTGTTGGAATCGATTTCCCTCCAGTATAATTGGTGTCATGCCTGGTTTGGCTAAATAAGCCATTACACCAGTAGATACTCTGGGAAACTAAAAGGGCATTGCTGACACTTTGCCTAAGAATATACTAAGCAATTACTTTGACAAAAGAGGTTTTGGGGGCATTATGCAGTACTACGCTCTTTGCACAATTTGTAGTAGTATTAATAGGAATTACTCACACTTAATTGAGAAATATCAGTGATCTAATCACACGTCTCTTGCCTGTGAGTTCTGAGCTCAGTCCACAGGGAGTTGGGTTGGGAACCGGAGGGTCGCTGGTTCAAGTCCCCATACG
>NC_045751.1:2227943-2228097 GCF_008692095.1 Etheostoma spectabile
TGGTGGTGGACTGGTAGCTGGAGAGGTGCCAGTTCACCTCCTGGGCCCCAACCCCCAAATGCTTGAGGTGCCTTTCCATGGGCAGCCCCCCCACTCTGACATCTCTCCATTTAGTGCATGTACTGAGCATGTGTGTGTAATTCAGGCCTGTGTG
>NC_045751.1:2228107-2246195 GCF_008692095.1 Etheostoma spectabile
AGAGTGTAAATTGTAATTTCCCCTTGTGGGATTACTAATGTAAACATTATTATTATACAATGTCAACCATGTTATTTCCTTTTAGTTGTCTTGTTTTCCCTGCAATCGTGTGCAGTTCAGGCAACATTCACATCACAAATAACAGTAACATTTGCTGTTACATAATTTCGCAATTAATCGTCTTGCTTTAACTTGTGTGTTTTTAGCAAACTTGTACTGTAATTGAAGCACATTACCAAAAAACGGGTTCACCTCCACACCTGATCAATCAGTCACGCTCAGTGAAAGTCTGTAAAACCCCCATTCAGTTTCAGCTATCCAAGGGAGCTTGATATGTATTTAGTTAACAGGAACGTTCAAGGTTATAAGGTTAATATCTGGCAGTGACTACAATTCTCTATGCTATTGTAGCAGCACACCATCTGTCTGTCTGTCTGTCTATGTCTCTCTCTCTCTCTCGTTGTTTCTCTTTCACAATAGTGTTATTGTGTGAGTGCACACTCGCACAGATGCGCACACACTCAAGGCGCTCTTTTTCCTCCCTTCGGTGTACAAGTAGCAGCAGAGGGATCCATCCAAACCCATAGACCATGAAATTAGGTTAAGACGTAAGGCTGTGAATGACACAGGTGTGGATACAAATGAGAACATCCGAATGAAGAAGTACAGATCCAAGACGGCTGATACTGTAGTGGTTATAGGCATTCTGGATTTATTTCACAGCTTCCTCCTTCATTTTCTGTAGCCCACTTTTCCTGTTGTGTATTAGTGGTCAAGACAGGGCATTAGCATACATGCTGGGAAGCTGTGCGTGTAGGATATTAGGAGCTCTGTCAAATTCCAAATCTCATTTCCCATAGAAAACTTTAAAGTCGCTCAAGCTTGTCTGCACTTCTCTGCTCTCTTGTATAAATAGGAGCATTTTCTTTTTTTTCCTTTTTTTTTTTTAAATACATCCAGATTCTACATTATTGTTCTTTTTAATAATGTCCCTCCATGTTCAACTCAGATTTAATAAATCACAAGCACAATGGCAATATTTGCAGCTCCTTTTCTATGATGAAATGAATGTACTAACCATATCCCATGACAGAACTCTGGAATTGGACATATCTGCTACACTGGGATTCAATGACAACATTCTTTGCCTTACAGACCTTATTAGAAAACGTATATGTATGGTCACAGTTAAGCAACTAAAACTAAAGATTATGAAACGGATTGATTGAAAGACAATTTTAATTGTTTTTCTCTGGTATAATAAATAAGGGCACCAGGTTAACCATACTTTTTGCCTCACTATATAAAGTTAAAGTATTTCCTCCAGTGGCACATTAAATACAACATGTAATTGCTGGGAGACTGGGCTGAATATCTGGTGCCTTTAGTGATACAGATGTAAACCAGCATGGCGATGTTAAGTGAATTGTGCATTTTTCACAGTACGGATGTCATGGAATTTAAGTTAAATTTGGCATGAGTGAGTGATGTGTGAAAAATGACTGCTGCACATTTTCTGATTGTGCTATATAAAAGATTATGCTGCTTTTGTACTGCTCAATAGGGAAGAACAGTTATGTAAGGGAGCATTATTTCCTTAAGTGTGCTAAACTGCTGATTTACAGTATACTGTAGAGAGGCAAAGTAAATTAACTGTGTTCTGACATTCCCAAATTGTGGCTGTTGTTGATTGAGAGTACTGCGTTTAGAAAGACGTCAAGACCAATTGGTAAAAGATAATTGATTTACATAAAGGCAAGTCAAAATGGGATTTGGAAGTGATCTAAACCGTAGTAGTGATTTGGCAAGCCTAAGCTTCAAGATCAACAGGCCTTTCCAAAGAGCATTAAAGGCAAACACCTAATCAATCTAGTCCTTAGAACAGCCAGCCATATTGGTTATTTCTGTGTATAGTGGAGAAGTGAAGCTCTTTTCTTGATGTGCCAATCTTTTATTTATTTTTTTCCCTACATAATACAAGAAAGAGAATGTGACAAGACAAATAATTGCAGTGCTGTTAAAACATCAGACTCGTAATCAAAGTGCTGTCAAAAGGGTCACACATCTTTTGACAGCAACCACATCTGGAGCTGGTGATGTGAGAGCACCATATTGACTATTGCTTGTAATATAATAGCTATTGACCTGTGTATCAGCTAGGCTTTGCTAATGTCTGTAGTCCTTCAAATCCCACTGAGTTCCAACATGAAAAGTTTCTACTCCCATCACCATAGGTGTACATTGATACAAAAGACTGCTGAGCACTTAAAAGGGAATGCAATATGTGCAGTGGTGAATGTGGTATCAGCTGAATGTGATTTTGATTGACTGGCCCTTTGGGGCCATGTGGGGTGCACAAAAGAGAGTGTGAGGAATGAATTTGCCAACTAATGATCCATTCTGTTTTGAATTATGGTTAACCTGGGTATTCAAGATAGCATGACAGCGAGAACGAAGGGGTGGAGGTGTGAGTGGAATTGGAATGTCAATCAAGGAAAGCAAACCCTGTACACTACAGCTCAGGTTTAGCTAATTGCATAGGAAGGCTTCAGCAAACTGCGTTATGTACAGTAGAAAAGTAGATTCATGTAACAGTATAGTTCTATGCATGGTGTTATCTGTATATACAGCCAGTATGAAATTAATAGACATAAGGGGCAAATCAGCTCATTTAATGTGTCAACTGTGCTTGCCTGCGCACATACACACACACACACACACACACACACTATACACATTATACATAAGCACTTGTGTGATGCCAAAGGGTCAAGTGGTTTTCATTGTGTGCTAAGAAAAGTCCTGACGCTAGCTAATATTTCCTGATGTGTTCTTTTTATTTGCATACTGGGTGCTGCCTCAGCCAGCTTCTATTGTCAGAGCTTTCTATTTGAATGTCAACACTATTATTACAGCTATTGATGCAACAGCAGGTAGTTCTCTGCCTTTGTGTCTTCTTGTGTCTCTGTGCCTCTCTCTCAGCCTCACCTGCTTTCCTTCCCTCAGTTTTGTTTAACAGCTATCATTATGTGTCTGCCAAATGGAATCTACTTGGAGTCCACTATTTCTACCTTTCGCAAGCATCTCTATTTTTCTGGCCTTGACATTCTGCCACTCTTTCCCATTCACTCTGACCATAATAGGTGAAACGGAGAAAGCTCCTTGTTGCTGTCTAGCCTCTCTTTTCTCATTGTTTACAGCCAAAGCCTTGACAGTGTTGCTTCAGACTTGCTTGGGGAAAATGGACACTTTGACATTTCACACCCTGAAATGTGGCAGTGCATGGTATTACTAGTAAACACTGTTCATTACTGCCTTGACAGCTGATGACCAACCTGCAACCCCTCTGACTGCACACAAACGGGACTTTCTAACTTCAAGATGTTCCGAGCGATCAAGGCTGAGAGGCTTTTCCATTTTCTTATCCTGTGCTCTTCTGTCTCCTTGTCTTTACTTTCAACCATGTAATCAAGTGCACTTTATTGCTGTCATGTCTGCATGGGTCTGACTATATTTTCAACTCGGGCCTTTATTGATGTTGTGAGACTTGGGGGGGCTCTGAAATGGGAAGGAAATTATGATAGATTACCTTTTAGAACAGAGAAAATGGCTAAATAAATTATATGTATATTATAATTTGACTCACTGACTATATTTTGTAATAACGGAGCTCTCTGAACAGTAGCAATAACAAATGAATTGCCACATAAATTACTAAAATATATATCCTTCAATATGAGGTTGGCATCATGAAGTCAGCTTCCTGTCAAAAGCAATGACGATTTTAGGAGTCATTTATAGAGGTGTGACGAGGTCAGTGCATGAGCAGCCTACTTCCTTGTATACTGCTGCATTCAAACGCTTGGTTACGTTGTAACCTTGGTTCTCTGAGTAAAGACTGTTTTTCCAGTCATATTTATTAATTAAAAGAAGTTTTCTTTAAAATAGTGTTAAAATGTTGTCTTGTTCTCGTGAACCCAATCTTGTATCTCATCTCGTCTTATGAGTTGAGTGTCTCATGACACGCCTAGTCCCTTATATTGGGCCTATCCATAAGTCAGTAAGGTTTTTATTTTATTTACTTGCAAAAGGTTTGGTTGCAAAATTTAACAAAAACAATTCATTCCATATCATTGGAGTTTGTATTCTAGCCTGGTCCTACCAGTCTCTGGTATATTAGCCTGGTCCTACCTCTGGTCCATTAGCCTGGTCCTACCAGACCCTGGTCCATTAGCCTGGTCCTACCAGACCCTGGTCCATTAGCCTGGTCCTACCAGTCTCTGGTCCATTAACCTGGTCCTACCAGACTCTGGTACATTAGCCTGGTCCTACCGGACTCTGTTCCATTAGCCTGGTCCTACCAGACTCTGGTCCATTAGCCGGGTCCTACCAGACTCTGGTACATTAGCCTGGTCCTACCGGACTCTGGTCCATTAGCCTGGTCCTACCAGTCTCTGGTATATTAGCCTGGTCTTACCTCTGGTCCATTAGCCTGGTCTTACCAGTCTCTGGTCTATTAGCCTGGTCCTACCAGACCCTGGTCCATTAGCCTGGTCCTACCAGTCTCTGGTCCATTAGCCTGGTCCTACCAGACTCTGGTACATTAGCCTGGTCCTACCGGACTCTGTTCCATTAGCCGGGTCCTACCAGACTCTGGTCCATTAGCCGGGTCCTACCAGACTCTGGTACATTTCATTTTTACAAAGAGTCTGACCTCTCTCCATTGACCAGTGTTCTCTTCCTTGAAGACGGGTACTGTGTTACATTTTAAAACTATTGGATCCCTGGATCTTCCATAACCAATCGCTAACGTTTGGTCGTGACGTTTGTCATGCACATGTGCAACAAGAGGAAAGACTGACAAGGCTTAGCATTAGCATCGCTAGTGTTAGAGTTAGAGGAGGGCCATAAAATCATGGCCACCAACAGAACTCAACAAAGATTGTTCTTGCTCAGGCTTTAACTTCGGCAGCGTTGCCACAAAGGGCCGAATGGCTTCGGTCGCATCTTTCTTTGCCGCCGTTACGGAACTACAAGTCTAGCAAACGGCCTTAACGTCATCATTCTCAGCCACTCCTTCTGTTTGCTGATTGGACCACCAAAAATTTGGCTGGAGAAAACCCAAGAATATATACCCAGATGTAGTACTGAAGTGAAATGAAAATTGAGCGCAAGTACGTAGGAGGGCGGAGCCAACCTATTTGTATTCTACCAAATGATTAAGACTCTAGCTGCAATAATGAAGCAGCTGTAAAAAGGCTCTTGTTATACACAGAATTTAATGTAGCGTCAATTTTATCTGTACTTATTCAAACTCAATCCGTAATGTTTCTCCTTCATTGAGCCATTGCTTTTCTTCAGTTTGTTCAAATTTCATTTTAAGTGGGCATAGATTTGGCAAGCACTTTTTAATGAATCTGAAGTTGTTTGGATTACTTAGATACTATCACTCCATGATTTACAAGAGGGAGTGAGGTGATTACATTTTCTTATACATTTTAATCTGCACCTCCACTAAGGTGCACAGCTCTTTGCCCTGCTTACAGGATTACTTTAGGCTACAGAGCTTGCCCAAATGATTCCTAATTAAATGTCATTGTATGGAGGATGTTTCAGTGAGATTGGTTTATTAGTAAAATTTGGGTCAATATGCGACGAAATTGAGAGATTGTAGAAAACGACCCAATCAAGACTTGTCCAATCGTGAAGATAATGCTGTATGCTGTACACTGTGTGTACTCATTTGTGTAGTGCGTACATTTTACAGGGTAGTGTTGACAGGGTACGGTCTTGTTTTTAGTGTAGTGGTAGAAAAAGCACATGAACTCACAATTAAATAGTTTGTAACCGCTACAGTGTAGTCACACACCATTTTCACAAACATGTGTTGGACCTGTAGCTATATATAATGCAAATACAAAAAGAAAATGTGTATATGCAAGATAAAACGCGCTGGACCCAGTATAATGCATTCTAGAAACAAAGAGGGACAGATTATTTGATCTTTGAACCAATCACTCAAAGAAGAAAACATTAAAATTGTTCAATTGCTCAAGATGATCTGTTTAGAACCTCGGTTGGATGACTGTTAATGAGAGTACTAGGAAGGAACTTTTGACAAAAAGGAAAGATGGCTAAGTAGCAATTAGATTTCTTACAAGATTTCTTAATAGCCACTTCTACAAAAGTAGATTGCAGACCTGTGCGGTCTTTTTAAAAGAAATACAAATTTTCATTTGGCCCAAAAAAGATTGTGTATATATTTAGTAGTAAATGGTTTGCATATTGGAAGTGTCCTTACAGTAATTGGAACACAAATTCTCTTGATCTACACATCGATTTTCATCCTATTTTCATTTGTTTCCCATTTAGAAGAGACATTTAATATCTAGATAATGCAATTTGATTTTTTTTCTGGTACAGATTATTATCCATAGTTCATCAGACTTGGTCAATAGTATTGGCAGTGTGGAGATATATTGTATTCAAGGCTAACCTGCTGCAAGGCTTAAGCACAGTATACATTCTGTTAAGAATAAAAACATATATGGAGTACAATAACCTCACCTGATGCATTTGTTTGGATGAGCAAAATAGCATACCTGTTAATTATACCTGTGGTAGATTTATGGTTTTTAGATTTAAATAATAGATTTGACCATGAATCACTTGGCATTTATCAATGATGTAACCAATAACCAATCAGCGAAGTGCATTGATCATCCGTAGCCAAACCTGATTCAGGGTGGTCAGAGTGTGTGACATTTCTATGGTGATTATTTTAATGACTGAGAGTAGACAATTGGTAAGCTTGCACCTCTGTAATATTCCAATTTAAAAACCAGAAGAGTCTTATATACTTATAGGTTTTCTGCAACATAGACTATAATGTGAATTTATATAATTAATTTACCAATGATTGAGTTTTTAAATGTATATTAATATATTATATAGTAAATGTAATATATGCTGCTGTCATTTGACCTTTGACATCATTCAATAGGCATACGCCAGCCTATGTATTATATTTTGTGTCATCATAAATGTTATTAAGAACAAAGGAATGGTATGGAGAAACACACTATGAATAAGGAAATCCACAGGTTGAGTCTGTATAATAATACCTGGTGCAAACTGAGTCTAGATTATGCACATATCATGTTATTGTACATATTTACCCTTGAAACTACTGTATATGCTAACTGTGCCTATGCCTTTAATGTCAAAAGCCATATGAGTTTCATCACTGTAGAGATATGGACTCCATCTTGGCACAACTAAGCATTTTAATGATAGTCACTAATCACATTCATATCTGCAAAATGTCCAGTTCAGTGGCTGAGTTTTCTCATATCCGGTAGGACTAGGAATGCCACTTTTTCTTGCCATCGAAGCAACAGCAATATTGCATGCCATATAAGTATATGCAAAGCATTTCCCATTATCCTTCAACAGCACTCACTCAGAGCAGCCATGGCAAATGTCATTAAATGCCCTGCTAACACCCCGCCCCTCTACACACTCACACATATACACAAACAAACATGGTACAAGCACGACCGTCCCTTCTCTCTACCCATACTCATTTTCCCCCTTCTTTTCTTCCTGGCTATCACTCAGTGGCAGTGCGCGAGGGAAAGGGAGTGCATTGATCTGCCAAAGTGAGCAGCCATTTCACAGGGTGAGTCTGCGCGGCGCTCCTGTCCCTGAATGGGAATTGCTCATTTCACCTGGCCGCCTTGCCTTTAACAGACTAGTGGGAAGCCGTGCTAGAGAGGTACAGAGGGAGGGCAGCAGTCAGGGCCCTGGTCAGGGCTTGGCAGGCAGCAGATAAGAGCTTCTCATGCTGCTCCATGCACTTACCACTGCTGCTGGAGCCCAGTCTCTCTCTCTCTCTCTCTCTCCCTCTCTCTCTCTCTCTGTCTTTGACACACTCACACGCACAGAAGCATAGCTTTTCTTCACACATGTGAGGCCCTAATAATAACTTTGGCGTTCTGGTGAGTCAGCTTTCTTTCCTCAGGCAAGGATAAAAGTAAAACATGGTGCCTTTATTGAGTCTGAAATCACTAACTGTGGAATTCCCAGAACAGGGCTTTAGCTCAGCCTGTATTCCATTCACCGCCAAGATGCCATGTGTCCACAACATCTAATATTGTGTTGAAAGCAGGTGCTGATAGAGTGATAAACAAGCCAGTAAACTGTTTATGGCATTCCTATGGAAGACATACAGTTATAGGAAATATGTAGTTCTGAAGATCAAGAGTTGTAGTTGAAAAACTTGGCTCATTTTCCTTCCAATATGGACTATGCGTTTTTTTTTTTTTTTAGATTTATTGATCAGTTTTTTTGTTTTTTAAACCAATTTTAGTGCTTGAAGTTAGTTTGCAAACCTTGCTCTTAGCGACAGAAGACAAACAATTAGAGGTTAAAAGGATTTGAAACATGTTTAACATCCTGCGTGTTGCCGACGCTACGCATGTGTAACCCAGTCAAGGAAAGGGTTAACAGAAACGTATTGTTGGCCGGAAGTCTTTATCCGATCTGTCAGAGCTATAGCAGGAGACGGTTGTGAAGTTTTAACGCTGGTAGTCCCCAGAGAAGATGTTGGCAATTTACATGGCGCAGACTAGAACCCTAATTGAAACGTAAGCAACTGAAATTTAATGTTAGAACACTGGGTCAAATTGGTTTTTATTACTGTGACTTATAAAGTTAGGGCTAGTTCTGTCAAAGTGTTAATAGTGTAAAAAAACGTTAGCGGACGTTGTTCAGTAGCTAGGTCAGAGTTATCGGCTAATGAAACTTCCATTAAAAACGATTTCTTGCATAGACATTGGGTGCATATTGGTTGCCGGTTGCAATTAACATTGAATGCCTTTTGCATTGGTTAAAGTTCATCAACACAACAGAATTGAATGGTATGTTGCTTGTAGTGCTCCCAGAGTTAAAATGTGGCATTTAACAAAATCAAAATCAATGTCTCCTTGTTAGTCTGGATTACCAACATGAAAACATTCATCTCCATTGTCTAGGGGCAACGATGGAAATGTCAGCGACAGATAATACAATAACAAATAAATAACTTTGTTTGTGATTTGAGGGATTTGAGAGTTTTATTTTAATTTTAAAGGCATCACATTTTTGGCCCTATTTGAGATTGATGCTGTTTTCTCAATGTATCATATCAACTAAATCTGTCTCTGTCAAAACTTAATCTGCATACGAGCCTTAAGCCTTCCAGACTCACCTGTCCTGCAGTGACCCCCCTACCCCTCCACCTCTCCATCCGGCATGTGTCCGAAACGCCTTCCATCCAGCCACTTCATTCCCCTACTTCATCCTTCACATGTTCTCAAATTTATTTCTCTCTATCTCTCTACCGTGGTCAGCCCACTTCCCTCCCTCCATCTAGCCTATCTCTCTGCTGCTCTCCTTGCTCACTGACAGTCTCATCACACTCTATCAATCAGGCTTGTGAGGCCCGGGCGCAGTGCAGCACAGCATCGCACAGTCCTGGTCCCCATCAATGCCAGTCAGTCTCCCTCACTCTCTCAGTCACTTTAAAAAGGTTTAGGTTGCCAGATATAGTCTGTTCCCCCCCCAGCCTGTTCCCCCAGAGATCTAGTCTGTCCCCACCCCCCCCCCCGCCCGCCCGCCCGCCCGCCCGCCCGCCCTGCAGGTCAGGAAATGAGAGGGATTGAGAGGGAGTCGAGATTCAACTTAGCACTTGATTTGATATCACTTGACGTGTTCTCAGTCCTGTGCTCGCACTCAAAATATAAAAGTCCTCTTTGAAACAAAGATGGATAGTTGGACACATCATCAGCTGGACTTATTGGCTTATAAGTTCCAAAAAAACACAGCATGTGGGCATCCTTGATGTGTCGCATGGATTTTAAGCGCATGGGAAATGATGCAAAACAAAGGTCGGGACATAATTGTCCTAAACTCATCAGCCATTCTTCTCAGTCTCTTACCTGCCGCAGGCCTCATCCTGTGGTTGACGTCTCAGGAAAGAGAACTGCACAAATGAGAAAGACAGAGAGGAACAGGATAGGGATGAATAGCTTAATCAGTCTGTCTGTGGCGTACAGGGCGGCATTTTCATGTATTACAAACAGCAAGGAGCACTTCATAAAAATAAAGACCGAATAAAGTTTACGTAAAGTATTTTCCATTAAAAAAAAAAAAACTCTGATTGCCGTTGTTCATTTAATTAATTACTCGCCACCATTACGTACAGTATATATAGTAAAGGCATACAGGGTACTTGTTTTGCAACCAAATTCCAGTTGAAGGAACAGAAGATTGCATGTGCAGTAGAGAATGACTTAACCACAGTTATCGATTGGCTTTGTGAATTATAATGAAAACAAGTGTAATTACATTTTCCTTTAAGTAGCACAACAAATTAGGCTTGTGAGTTATTCTGGAAGCGAAAGAGGGGGGAAAAAGTCTTGCATTTAATGTGCTGGGAAGATTTTCTCGGGCTATTTTCTTGCTAAATGCATTAGCAGATGCTGCTGTGCCCATACAAGCCTGTGGTCTAATATTCTTGTAAATGATTTGCTACTTATTTAACCAACAGGGGAAATGTGCTTTGAGTGGTTACAACAAAATTGGGAATAAACTTTTTTTTTTTTTTTTAGCTGCAGTGGGTGAGCTTTAATTTGACTCGTTATCTTTTCAAACATTATTGTAGGGCTTTATGGCAGTCGAATGAGATGATTAGCAGTGATGATTATGAATGGCATGATTATAGTAGTCTATCTGCCCAAAACCTCTTATTCATGTTGATTTACAGTCAATTTTCTGTGGGAATGTACTGTAGTTGGCTGATTTTTATGGAAAATTGAAATTGAAAGCAAATAAGCAAACTGGATATTTGGTTGCATTGGAAGGTCTTAATGGATATTAGTGGAAACACAATCATTTATTTACAGTTTTAGGGCCCGAACGTGCAAATGACATGCCAACATAATTACCTAGGTGAGGAGATGACAGGGTCCTAGCCCCTTCAACCTGACTTCATCAGCTGTGTGTGTGTGTGTGTGTGTGTGTGTGTGTTAAGTTCCTTGTTATCTGGTTTCTCCCTATACACCCTGTTCATGCTAATGAATCCACAAATTAAATTGTAGAACAGAGGAATATTAGGGTGCTTGCCGTTTTGATGTGGTGAGGAATACTCAATTAGGCAGGATTTGGCCTCCGTAATTATTACATTATAGCTAAGATAAGTGTTCAATGGCAACACATGCTTTGATGGACTCCATTCTGTAACAAAGGCAACGGGTGAGCAAAGACGAAAATGCCAGAACAGAAGAGCGAAGGGGTGAGAAAATAAGCACAAGGAGGTGGGGGGGGGGGGGGAAGCAAGTGAGAAAGTGACAAGAAAGCTATCGCACGGGAGCTCCTGTCTGCAGCAGCCATATTTCATTACACAGCACCAAAGCTTAGGAGGCAATCAAGCATATTTAGCCATCCTCGTCTCGCCCCCCAAAGCAATTATTACTCCCCAGTTTTTTACTGTGCTTTGCCATGGGGAAAATGAACCGCAGTACTTATCAGCTCAATGCATACACAAGTGACTAGGGTGGAGGACGTGTGTGTGTGTGTGTGTGTGTGTGTGTGTGTGTGTGTGTGTGTGTGTGTGTGTATAAGGGCATGCACGGAAGCTTTGTTTATGTTTTGGGTAGGTGTTGGAGGGGAGGGTGGGGGCGAGCTGACCACTATTGAGAAATAGGTTACCTTTTTCAATCCCATTAGCTCGGTAACATCAGCCTCATTTAGGGGCAGCAGGCGGAGCGAGTGGAGATACAGAGATAACCATAAACATGTCACCAAAAATGCATTGTTATTTGCATTCATATTGGAAAGAGCCAAATTGATGTGGGGTCAAACAGGGAAGGTGAGGGTTTATGACCTGTGCATAGCTCTGCTGTCAGCAGCTCTGATCTATCGGAGCGGCCAGCCTTGTCAGGCTTTACTCCTGATTATATTATCATGGCTGACGATCAATGCGAATGAATGATCGTTCATCCGCAAAGGGGAGTAGAAAGAATAAAGCTGAATGCAGACAGTACATTATTTAGCCATACAGTGACTAGAAATGCATTCCCCATCCTGAAGTCATCTAGTTAAGTGATTCATTGCAGGGCAGTGCAACACAAAACACTTTCAAAATACTTTGGCTGTCTTTTGCTTTTTTATTCAGTCTGTGTGTTTTTTGAAATATTATCTAGCCGTAATAGAGTTAGGCGGCGGAACTGTGAAATAAAAAAAGCAAACATACTTCACTATTCTGTGGGTTTTGAGCAGTTAATGTGCAGTCATTTGGGTGGCACCGCCTCCAACTGCAGCATTAGTCCCCATCTGGGGACTTGTGTGTTGGTGAAAGTGCTTCTCCATTTGTGAGACTCTTCAGTTCTGGGCATCCTCCCCAAGCCCATAACTCAACGTCCCTCTATCACTCCCATGTGACTGGCTGTCATAATCATCAGCATTATGCTACCTCAATGGGCCTGATTTACAAGTCTGGACATGGCACCAGCTCCGCGCCAAGGGGTAAACATGAGGCGCTTTTCTACCGCCAAGGCTATTTCTCCCTACTGCATTTAATGGGTGGGAGAGACCCATGTTCATACCAGAAACATAGCTTTTAAGATCTATCATTTGTTTACAACACAGGAAATAACAACCGTTTAAAAATGATGTATGATGATGATGTATAATACAGTGTGTGTGTGTGTATATATATATAATAATATATATGTGTGTTGTGGTGTGTATATATATATATATATATATATATATTATAATATATAATATATATATATTATATATATATATGTGTGTGTGTATATATATATATATGTGTGTGTGTATATAGATTATATTATATATATATATAGTGTGTATATATATATGTGTGTGTGTGTGTGTGTGTGTATATATACATAGTATATATATGTATGTATATATGTACACACACACACGGTTATATGTATGTATATGTATATAATATATACTTTGTGTGTGTGTTGTTATGTAATATATATATATATATATATATATATATATAATATATATATATATATATACTGTGTGTGTGTGGTGTGTGTATATACAGGTATAATGTATGTGTGTTTGTGTGTTGTGTGTGTGTGTGTGTGTGTCGTATATATATGTGTGTGTGTGTGCGTGTGGATATACAATGTGTCGTGTGTGTGTGTGTGTGTGTGTGTGTGTGTGTGTGTCATCAATCATCCACTGGGCGGCTGTGGTGGCTCGTGGATCAGTGGTAGAGCGGCCTGCCAATCGGAAGGTTGGTGCTCCGATCCCTGGCCCTGCAGTCCCATGTCTAAGTGTCGTTGGGCAAGACACTGAACCCTGAGTTGCCCCCGATGCTTCCCCGTTGGTGTGTAAATGTGTGTGAGTGTTTATCTGATGAGCGGGTGGCACCTTGTTTTGCAGCCTCGCCCACAGTGTATGAATGTGTGTGTGAATGGTTCCTGCCACTGTGTATGAACGTGTGTGTGAATGGTTCCTGTCCTATGTTAAAGCACTCTGAGTAGTCGTTGAGACTAGAAAAGCGCTAGATAAACAGACCATTTACATCTATAAATAAATTATAAATAAATTACGATGCAATGTAGTTTAAATCTATTATATTCAGACGGTCTTTTGATCAGGGACTGTATGAAATTATGAAGGAATGAGGACCTTAATTTTTTTTTTTAAAGCAAGGCCTCTTTGAGATTTATTGATAATATGATTATAAGTATGGTAATTCATAATATAATTATTATAAATGACAAAACAATGCATGGGTGATCTGATTTTCTGAAGGGAGAGTTGGGATGGTCATTTGTTTTCTCACTTTATTTATTTTTAATTTTGTCCTTCCCTTTCTAAATGATGGTAGCTTCAGTGTGCGCGCCACATGCTGAGGACAACCGTCCCGTCTCTGTTTGCCCATCATAATCAACTGGCAGCCCGAAAGGCCAATATATCAGTTTTTTAAAAACATTGTTTTATAGATATAAGTAATTAAAGAAATTCTCCAACAGTCCCTCCCACCTTCAAAAAGCTTGTATGTGCCCTAATAATAGGCAATAATACAGATCAAGTTCAGCACTTCAAAGCAGTAACAACCATTCTTTTTTCTTAAAAAGTAGAGTGATTTAAATATTTGTTACATATTGTATATAATAAATGTTTTTCCTAAATGTGAGAATTGATTATAGTAGTTTGGATGTAAAATGGAGGCTGTGAAAAGTATTGTTCCATTTATAAATGATGCTTTCAATTCTATGTACAGTACATCATCTTAAATTCGTTTGTATTTGGTTTCTTTTAATTAATTATGAAACGAGTTGGACCATATCGGTGTTATTGTCATATGGTTGACGCAACGCGGGGAGGGTCTTAGAAGTCCAAAGAAATTAGTAATAACTCTCAGAAGGGCCTTCATTGTTTAACTGAGACATGAGGTTCAATCCCAAAAACTTGTATACAGACCCTAACTCTTGTCTTATATTTCAAATATGATTTTATTTTAAAATAACACATATATAGTTAAAGATTATAGATAATATGCAACGTCCAATCAAATTGTATGAAACTATAACTATTCTTTTTGTGAACATGCAATATCTAGACACTATCACATTGCTTTAACTATAAAAACAGTAGATTTCATGGAGTAATGTCTTATGTCTTTGGACTTTGATCATACTTTTTTCACCTTGAGGCTACACCTGGCCCTTTCCTCAACCCCCTTGTCCATTCCTTAATATTATATTAGGCCATAGTCATCCACATATTGCACCTGCTAAGTGATAGGCCGTATAAATCAATTTTTATATATATATATATATATATATATATATATATATATATATATATACACACAATAACTGTTATATGCGATTTCCAAACCGCCTGCTGATAGCTGCCATTTCTTATCACTCCAGTTAAATATAGCACCATTATAAAGGCACTGCTGTCTAAATGGAAGAGACTGAGAGAGAGGGGGAATGCTGCCCACAAAGCTCTTTGTAAAGCGGCATGGTTATGAAAATGTACTGAAAGGAGAAGGCAATCTTGATGACAGAGAATCACCTATATTCTTGTGGATTTTACTCATTATGTTGTCTGCAGATACTGTGATTTCCCAGGTTTATAGAGTAAGTATTTTATTTTTTGCGCATACAATAAATTCATGCTGGTGAATGTAATCATGAAGCACGGAAATACATGCAGCTTTCTTACAACTTCAGGTGAAGTATCAATATCCATATAGCAACATCCAGATTCTTCTTGCGATCACTCCACTACAGGGCACAACTCTCACCCTCCCACTTTCTTTATATTTCTGCCTGTGAAATGGCGAGAGTAATTCTGCCATCTGCGGTATTAATTTGAAACGCCTAATACGTAAGCTAATCAAGCATGTTTATTTTTCCTCTAGTTGAGTTGGGCTTTAACATTTGCGAGGAAGTGTGTATCCCGTAGTTAATGAACTAAGCTGAAATGAGCTCTCATAACGGTGAAATCAGTGAAAACACAGAGCACACATCCACCATCTCTTTAGCGTGTATGGTTCCAGCAAGGGATAATTAGATTTTTCTCTAAATGGCATCAAGTGTAGGCGTTGGTAGGGAAGGCCCGTCGGCGGACAGTGTGATGTAGAGAGACCATTTGATAGACAACAGCACAGCAGGAGAAAGAGGAAAGGAAGTGGGACTACAGAGCCAAGAGACACTTTCTCTTTCACTCTCATGCTCCCAACTGCTCCCAGTGCCAGAGACATGGGCCGCTGCACAGACAGATGGCAACAAGGTGTGTGTATGTGTGACGTGATACGGTGTGTGTGTGTGTGTGTGTGTGTGTGTGTGTGCACACGAGTGATGGTGGTGACGCCATCCGGCTTTGTGCCGTGTGTGAGATGGAGTGCAGAGATATAAGGGGAACAATGAAGGATTAAGCACTGCAGAGGTGTGTGCGTGTGTGTGTGTGTGTGTGTGTGTGTGTGTGTGTGTGTGTGTGTGTGTGTGTGTGTGTGTGTGTGTGTGTGTGTGGTGTGTGTGTGTGTGTGTGTGTTGTGTTGTGTGTGTGTGTGTGTGTGTGTGTGTGTGTGTGTGTGTGTGTAAGTGTGTGTAAGTGTGTGTGCGCGTGTGTGAGAGATATATTCTCGTGCAGGCATTAATCCACATGCTCTTTTGTTATTCCTCATCCAATTAGCTTGTGTACTTCATTACAGCAGCAATACAAGTTCATTTGCGCTGTCACTCTGCGCTCGGCCGTCGTACTGCGCCGCGTAGACGGTGAGGGACCTCTCCTGATGACGAGAGGCACACCTACTGTAGGAGCTGTGGGCGTGAGAAGGATGTGTGTGGAAAGATTTTGTATTGCCAGAGTGCCATCTACTGGATTTTACCATCATTTCAATACATACTGTTTTATTATCATAACTCCTCTTGCATCCAGTATATGCATAGATGTATATTTCCCTTTAATTATTGTCATTTCCTCTATTTATGCCAGCTTTATGCACAAAGCTTCACGGTTGTAAAGCAATTCTCTCATCAGCTAGTTGTTATGTTGATTCTATATTTCTCCTTTCTCAGTTTATTCTTTGAAAGACATGTAGTGTCCCTCTGATGGTGACCTTTACAGTTAAAATGAAGATATTTTTTAGTAGACGTGTTTAAGAAATTCACCTGAACAATAACAAAAGATTCATATTCACAGTACTGTCAAAATGAATATTTAATAAGTTGAATTTGCAGCTAAAAAGACCTTATTCTTCTGTAATCTCAAACGACGTCAAGTAAGCTATTTTTCTGCAACCTGTATGAGTTGTCTTTTGAAAAATCATAATTAAGTTATTTTTTTAAAGTTATGTTTGGTGTGGTGTAAAGATAAACAGGAAACCATTAATAGAGAATCAATATTAATTTAATGTGTGCATTTAAATCTATGAGGCTGTAGCAAATCTCAGCCCATGGAAGCCACTCACTTTAAAGAGAGGAGGTAAATAGCACAGCTTCAGATGGAGTCACTTTAAGGGCAAATGATGATGCACAGCGCCATCTTGTGGTTGTTTCACACTGGCTAAAGGCTGGCATGACACCACAGTTTGACTGAAAAATACAACCAAATGTAGAAACCTGAGCACATGACATTAGAAGCCATGGCAGTTGATATCAACAGTTGAAACAGCTAAAATAGCATTCCTCTAAAAGTTTGTCACCAAAGGAGATATTTCATATTTAGAAAATTAACATTTCTCTTTCACTTCTTGTTGGGAGTGTAATCAGATTAAGTATGCTGAGGTTTTAATGTAATGGATCATGTGGACATATACCTCCATGTGCTCAGTGATATGGATTGAGCAACGTTGTAATTAATCATGTATATAAGCAATGCTGTTTCCAATAGTGCGGTGTTGAATTGTCTGTATGTGCTTGTATTTGTGTGTTGGAAAGTGCAAGTGCAAGTTTTTTGCAATGTGACTAATAAGCAGCCAGTGTGCGGTTAAACGGTCATGAAATATGCACCAGACTTAAATAGCTCATCCATAGTGCCTTGAGAGGAATCCGGGCATTTCATTAAACACACGGTAGCTCGGCTCTGCTGCAAAATCATTCCTCCTTTGCAGAGGAAATACGTGTGTGTGTGTGCTTTCCTCGCAATAGCGATGTAATGTAAGAGAAATTAGCACTTTTATTACTTTTATTAGGGAAGGTTATACATTTAGACCAGCAAAAAAATAGTGTATGTAGCTCCTGTCTTTAAATAAGTAATTTGGAGGTTATCAGAAGTTGTTACTAATCATTTAATATAGTCCTTTTTTTGTGTATATTTCTGATCTACTATGGCCATTACCTCAATCTCTAATCCTGTGTGTTTGTGGCTTAGTAAAGATTCACCGTGGGGAAAATACTAGCAGCTATCTGACATGAAACAGATTTGATCCATTTTCCAGAGCATATCTGTCTTTTTCAGACATACGGTTTTCCAAAGAAATATGTCAGCAGTCTGGGGCTTATGCTTTTTTTTTTTTTTGCTAATCACCAAA
>NC_045751.1:2246205-2247506 GCF_008692095.1 Etheostoma spectabile
CCTGCCCGACATTTCTTTGGTGCGACAATGCGGTGCGCCGGGCAAAAGTCCTTTTTCCCATTTAGATGCTTATTTTCAAACTCCTTTTATTCTCATTGTGTCGGTACAATCAGATGTATTAACCATTGAGTTCACGCTCCACTGAGTTCCACGGTTATGTAATGCAAATGAAATGTGATTTAGCAGAAAGAATGTCACAACCTTGTTCCACTGATGTCGAGTGAATACACTCATCATCATTCATCCAGATTTCCTCTTCTAAAAGCGAGCGCGAGGAGTTGGCACGGTTTCCTCTGGCGGGGGATGAACTATCTATCAAAGGATCCTGGAGGTGAATTTTCGGGTAAACATTTTCCCTCTCAGTCCTGCCTCCCGACTGCACTTTCACACACAGAAAAATATCATTTATAATATATTGTAGCATAATGGTTTCTAGATTATATACACTGTAGTACACATCCTTGGAGGGCCTTACCCTGAGTCAGGCCTCACAGGCAATTCAGAGTGTGTTTGTGTGTGTGTGTCTTTTGCTAACCGGCGGGTGCTGTTGCCGTCAAGTGTAAGCACACAACATGTGGGATGAGCGTGATGGATTCCTCGTATCGTTAGTCGTTATTTGTGGCGTGCCTATAACCGCAATTCCCCAGCCACAGCTTATTGCAGGGCGAAGCTGGGCGAGATGTACTCTGAGCCTGGCATAAAGCCACTGGCCTTTGTAATAATTCATCGGCCAAAAGCCCTCCATGTACTCACCGTGCAATATTTATACCCCGCTGAATGTATTTGCTCAGCTACATCATCGCACTGGCCCGGGGCAGGGATTTTCTCTTCTGAGAACAGGTTTTAGTATTTCAGACCTTCGTTACGTCTGGGAAACATTTCTCTGAATCTGTCCCATGATCACGTTGTGTCTGCTTAGAATGACGTATAGGAGCCAGTTAGAAACTTGCATTTCATAATGTTTTTAATGCCTAAGCCTAGTCCCTTGTCTTCAATTTCAACTATCTAGTGTAATCATCTGTCAGTTAAACTAAACTACAGAGATGTGAGTGATAGAGACTGACTGATATATCGGCGGGCCGATATTAGGCATTTCCCGATCCATCAGTATCTGCATTTATAATGCTATTTTTTTTTTTTACATTCATTCATCAGAATCATTTATGACAAAGGATTCTGATAAATGAATATTTAAAAAATGTCAATCATGTTATGAGTGTTGGTGTTGCATAGTTTGTCCACTAGAGGACGCTCTACAACATCCTTGTTAGTGTTGGCGTTGCATAGTCTGTCCACCAGAG
>NC_045751.1:2247516-2252744 GCF_008692095.1 Etheostoma spectabile
AGTGTCCCTGTTAGTGATGGCGTTGCTTAGTCTGTCCACCAGAGGACGCGCTACAATGTCCCTGTTGGCAACACAGATTTTTTTTCTTTTTTTGGGAGGGGGTTAATGTGTTTTGTTCAAAGGACTATAAATTTCATATCTTAAGTTTGTGTTTTTATACATTTTATTTATCACAACTTTAATATATTTTGATGTTCCTCTGTTCTGTTGTGACAATAAAACACATTGTTATATTATTTTAGTGAGAACTCATAACTAACTACAAATAACTAATGTTGGGGAAATCTCTTTATGTTTTGTAACTCGTTTCTGGATTTAAAAAAAATATATATTTGCAAATATATCGGCATATCAGATTTTTAAGTAACCAAATATTCGTAACGGTATCGGCCTTAAAAATCCTTAATCGGTTGGGCTCTAGTGAGTGATTTTAATAATGCTGCTAACGATAATTTGGGGACTATATTTTGGTGATTATTTACTGGAAGATGGACATTCAGCCACACTGACCGTGAGTGTGTCTTCTGTCCCTGTATTAGCTTGTCCTGACATTCTCTCTCCTCCATCCGCAGCGCCCCGCCCAACCCTCCGTCTGTGCTCTCATTAGACTTTCAGTCTGTTGTTTGTCTGGTTTGTTCTTGATAACCCTTTTTTTCCTCTTTGTTTCCACTTCCCTTTGTTTTTGTATTATTTTTTTCCTTAGTTGCTTCGTTACAAACATACTTTCTCTATCCTCTGAGGCTGTGCATGTGAATGCTTAATATTTTGCAAAGCGGAGTGTTAATGGACACGAAAAGAAAAAAACAATGTTTCGGATTTGGAAACACATTATTTCTCATGGTGGTGCTCTCTTAAAGGTGCAAGCTAAAATGTTATGAACGGACGTTAGGCAATCACGATGCACCAAAACCTTGATTAATATAATTTTTAATATGTTATAAAGTTTTCCTTTTCAATATTGAGTGTGTTTTCTCTTTTAATTCCCACCAATTATGAGTTCACAGTCATCGTTCAGTAATAGCAGAATAGGATTACGTTAATATAAGTTGAAGGATTCAATCTATGATTCTGTTAATCAAATTTGTACAAAAGTGGTCATCATTGAGTGGATGTCGTTTTTAATTTCTTTATGTTTATATCTTTATATATTAAGGACAAAGTGCAAAAATTAAGTGTGGTAGTCAACAGGGCTTTTCTATTAGGCCTGCCTTTAAAATATGTGCTCCTTAAAACTTGACACTAACCAATACATGACACAACTTTTGACTTTATTGTCATCAGCTTTAAATAGTGACATACTGGGCCCTATTTTAATGATCTAAGAGCACGGCGGGAAGCGCCTGGCTCTGGTATGTTCGCCGGGTGCACGGTTCAAAAGGCTTGTATTTAGTGTCTTCATTAATCAGACGTGAGTTTTGGGAGTAAAAGGCAATCAACCAATCAGAGAGTCATCTCTCATTTCCTTTAACAGCCAGGCGCGGTTGTACCTTAGCGCATTGCTATTATGATGGCAGATTTGCACCGTAATATTGTTATTAGTGTGCACGCGCTGTGCACGAGCCTAAGCCCATTTTACTAATGCGCTGTCAAAATAACAATGCAAGGCTGTGTTATTGACTTTAGACCAGGTTTTGGTTGGTCAATAGCGCAATCACTTCCCGCTGCCTCAAGATAGCAATGCGCCCAGCATGCACCTGAACACACCTCCCAGTAAGACCATGGGCGCACAGATGGGTGCAGGTGCATTTGCTATTTAAATGACATGGATGCAGGACGGGACATTAACAAATACATTGGCCTTAAAATAGCAAAGAGTCTTTGAGCCGCGCCGGGTGCAAAATAGGGCCCACTGTCTTTCATTGTGTTAATCCCATTCTCACCATAATTAGCTTAGTTTGTCCCCAACTCTTTACATACAACAGGAATTGTATTTTTTAGCACAATACAAGTCTTACAAGTCTAGTCTTAACACTCGCACAGACCCAAGTGGTTTGAACTCTAGACTTTTCACTCATATCGAAACCTCCTAGAAGAATTTGATTTTAAGACATCTATGACATTTTAAAGTAAAATACATCCTAATGTAATTTACAAAATTGAAATGATCTTTTTATACCATCCACATAATGTAAAAGCTACAACTTCATTTCAAAACAACAAAATAATAAAATTGAAGGAAAAAAGAACAAAAGCTCTGCTACACCGCTCTGTGGTTTTTCAATAAAAAAAAGCTGTTCCTATTCAATCTGAAAGCCGCTTTTCTCATATTAGAAGCTTAAAGTGAAGAGAAAAATGTGTCTGCGTACTTTGCAATTAAGCTCTTTTCTCAAGAATTAATGAGATTAAGTCATAACGAAATTAGCTACCACAAATGCTAAGTTCAATATGGAAAACCTTGTCTGAGTAAAACTGCATCCCTATGGATTGGGTGGTTTGAATTTGAAAGAACAGGTGTCCAACTCACCAAGAAATGAGGCTCCTCTGTTGGGTTCATGCAGGTGCCAACATGCTGCCCGATGCTGTGGTTTTACCTCGCCGACTCACCACTGAAAAGAATGCCCCCTTTGCCCCCACCTAGAAGATCAAAAGAATTGGTGGGATAAGGCTTTAATCCCAAACAATTGTACAAAAAATATGACACAAAGCTGAAGAAAAAAGTATGAATGTTTCGAAAATAAGGAAGGACCAAAATATAGCCAAATGAGTTTCTGCTATTCTGTCAGTAACAGCGTCAGAATCAAGTGTATCAACACACTGCTCGCCTGAGTGGCTTAGTCCATCATTTCAAAGCAGAACAAATCAGTGGAGGGAATGCATTTCTAATATAAGCATGCTGTTTATGGTCTTTTTTTCAACAACATCCTTATTTATTTACTGCTGCAAAGAGCAGGAAACATGTAACTCAAGGGAGAAAGCACAAACAAATGTCAGATTATATAAGTCGTTTTTTATGGCGGTGCATTGTGTCTCTGACGCAACCACCTTGCTCGTTTTTCTACCCACTCTTTTGATATTGCACACTTCAGCCTCACTGTCATTTGGCAAATTTGACTGTGGTATCAAAGACGTGTGAAAAACGAATAAAGTGAACCTACTTTAGCTGTAAGTCTGAGCATGCATCTGTGTAGACTTGTGTTTGCAGTAGAAAATGAAAAGAAAATATTTCGGCGCTACCCTGAGGTGATAACCTAGCTCAAAATAATCATCCAAGGTCAATCTAAAAGACTCCACTTTACATCCCAGTGGCATCCCCTTAGTGGTATTAGAAAATATCCTCAGAGTGTTTTTAAACTGGTAAGGCTGTATTTGCATAAAATTAACCTCTCAAAAGACATGTTAAAGACAGACATTAAACCTGACGTGCCTGTGGAATAACTTATGAGCATTTGCATAACATTTGCCTCCTGTGCAGGTGATAAAGCAGTATTAAGCCTGGATTACAGTGTTTGATTTTGTGTGTGTGTGCGCAGATCTCTGTGTGGGAGTAGGTGTGTGTTTGTACAAATAATATCTATTTTCTACTGTGAACCTGTATGCATGTGCATACTGGAATCTGTTGTAGCTGTTTTGGCATCTCTCCCTATTGCCAGAAGGGCCACAGAGAACAGCGTGCTATGCCTGACTGCCATGTTACTCATGTGACCTCATGAAAGTACAAGTCCCTTCAAGCAAAATAATAAATCATCGCAGACGGTGCCGGCCCACAACACATGCTTAGATGCACGCACACACTTTTTTTTCGCTAGTAGCCAGAACACAATATATCAAATTTAAGAAGTACGGCAACACAATCATATCAGGTACCCTGACCCTTCGAGGTAGTGTGATGGACCAGTGGTCAGCTAGGTCACACCACAACGGAAAGCTTTTCTTTTAACCCTGTGGATGGCCATATCTATTGAAGTATCCTTGAGCATTAGAATTAACCCCTAACCCACTCCTAAGAGAACTCCTGCCTGGCAACATCCACAATAGGCCTTAGAAAGAAGACAGATGAAATGGAAACGTATCCCTGAGGGTTGATCACAGAGGATGGCCATAATTCAACACAGCAGTAATGCACTGTGGTTGGTGGCACTTTATCTTTTTCCCCATTTATAATTGGCCCTTGCTGTAAAAAAAAAAGACCACATATTTCACAGTTAACAGGTCGCTTCTTATTCATTGTAAGCAGTTTTCCGAAGTAGACTTTGGAAACTTTTTTGTTTAGATGCTGGACTTATTACTTCTATTACTGTTCTAAACGAGGTGACCTGCTACTGCTGTGAATTCTGCTCTATATAACACAGCTCCCTCTGTCAGGTGGTAAAAAGCACTAAAAGTGTCTTTAAGGCTTTCTCTCCGAGCAGATTCAATTTAAATGTAATGCCTTAATGGTTGTTGAACAGGACATTCAAATGGCCTCCATCAGACAACACAATAGTGACAATTTAGCCGCTGTCGTTGACAATTCTTCAGGCACAAAGTTAGTCTAACCCACTTGTCTGTACTTAACTGTTTTTCTCCTGACTTTCCACTGAAGCTACATTTGCCACTGTCATCTTTAATTCAAATCACTTTGCTTCACCTGAGCCTCCAACACATTTTTGCAAATGTTGACAGTGATTTCCACAAGGGACGGAGGGCATCATATGTGCCAAAGGCTCTGAGTTAGACGAAGCAACGCTGCGTTTTTGGGAACATATTTGACGCTGCTGGTAAAAAATTAAATAAAAAACCCCACACAAGACCCTGGGTAAGAACAGCCCCGCTATAATTTGATCTCAAAATAGCACACTGCAAAGAACTTTCCTTGCAGGTGCATTTTATAAGTTCACATGAAATCCTATGGACATGTAGTAATAAATTATGTTCTGGGGTGTGCTGCCCGGGGAACAGTAACACAAATGCTCCAATTGCAGCTGCACCTGCTGGTCCTTTGGGACAAACTACAGCGATACGTATTGATCTGAGAAATATCAGCAGTGTGATAGAGGGTCACTCCACTCTGGTCCCAAAGGACATGCACTGTGTGTCTAATGATCCCAACTAGATCATCATTATGATGATGATAAGGATGAAGATAGTTTAATTTGACACATGATTTATTGCAGTATAGTTAAACATTTGTGCTCTATATATGACGATACAGTAGAAGGCATTGCAGGGATGATAGTCTTTCGATCAATCATTGTCTATTGTTTGCCTGTATTTCTTGTGTGCTTACTTGTTTGTGTGTTTTTGTTTTT
>NC_045751.1:2252754-2253044 GCF_008692095.1 Etheostoma spectabile
GCTGTTATTGAAAAAATGCTGCTGCTGTGACAACAAAATGTCCCCGTCGTGGGATGAATATAAAACTATAATCTAATCTAATGATTTTGGACTCAGTATATTTAGATTTAGGTCACCCACTGTAACTATCTTATTGCTGACTTTCCTCAGGAAGCATCCCGTTGTGTGTTTGCATGTGTGCTTAAGCCTCCACAATGGGCTAAAAGGACCTGTCAGCTGTCTAAATGCTGTGAGACGTGTGAATGGGTGCGTCATTTCACAGTCTTAATGTGGAAACAGATCCCTTGTTA
>NC_045751.1:2253054-2262863 GCF_008692095.1 Etheostoma spectabile
AAAAAAAAGCCGCAGCAGTAGAGAATCCTGTACTCCAGAGGGCACCATTAGCATGCTTAATGTGTATCACTATGCCATACAGAGACATACCCGGGATTTTTCAGTCAAGAACAGTAACCAAACAACTGATCTGTAAATTTCTATGAGAAATATTCTGGTCACTACAATCCATTGTATAATTTTGTTAACAAAGCTAGAGGAGAAGGAATTTACTTTTCAATTTGTTGAAGGACAAGCGTGGTTCCAAAAAAAGGAAATCCAACTTTGTTTTCCATGTACAGTAAGAGTATTATTTCATATCAAATAATAAAAGTCAAGCAGTCAAGAAACCAAAGTGACAGAACAATATTTCATGTGTTCTTTCCGTACAGTCATCTATACTAACAACGTTAGTTGTTTGACCCTTGATATGATTTCAATGGGTTGACTTTATTATCTTAATTTATTGTGGGCGCATTGGCATTTGAACATTGAAAACATCATTTTGGTCATCAGTGATTGACATAGATGGAGTGCTTCAGTGAAAAATACAATTTCAAGGAAGGTTTTCTTGGATCTTACCCGTTTGGAATAATGCTTTGCGATCGCTGCCTCGGACCAGAGTGATGAAAGAAGAGAACTCCTCAGAATCTCCCTGGAGGGAAAGAAAGAAAGGGGTCACGGTGTGTCATGCTTTAGTGTATTGCATCATTGTCGATTCACGGCTAAACACTTAGTTCATTGTGCTGTTAGTTGCGTACGTAATCACATGTTGAGACCTAGGGGCTGCTGACATACCCTTCAGCCACTACGCGTTGCTGTGTTATCAGTTTAGTCCTATTAGGGTTCGTCGACATGCGTCATGTACTTTGAGGAGGTGATTTCCCTTTGTGCATAATGAAAGCTGCTAAAAATAGACTCCTGCATAAGCGCTGACAATGCCTCCACCACGTACTGAAGACAGGGTAGCAGGATATTTGGATATGTCTGCTTGTAAGTAATACTTTCTGACAGTGACTCTCATGTCCCCTTAGCTGTGTGCAAGAAAGCATGGATATTTGCCTGACATACACGCACACACACACATTAATACACAGTAATAACCATACAGTGCACATATATGTAACCTTAATTGATTTTGTCAACGGCTGGGTTTAGATTGATGACTAGAATATAATAGGGTGGCAAGGCACCCTAAATGATGTCCAAGGAGCATAGAGGTCCTCCTCATTCTTGAAAACACACAGACACGCTTTGTCAGACACACAAACATCAATAGTAACAGCGTCTCATGTTTACCTTATGAATTTCAAGACCAGAGCTGGGCTCAGTAACGGAAGAGGGACACATGCTTGGACTACCCTCAGACGTCACAGCGTCGCCTGTGATTGACAGATCTCTGCCTCAGTTTGTCTTGCATTACAATGACACTGATAATTGGATGTTGGACATCATTGCACACACTTCCTCTCCTATCAGCTGCCTCAATGCAGTGTTTTGCGTCTTCAAAGCGCCGCAAAATGTGAATCTAGCTTGGCTTTTTGCATTTGTAATCCTGCTTCACATTTTCTTTTTTCTACTTTGCCGACGCACTTGGTATGCAAAAATCATATGTTTACTTTCAAGATCAAAGTTTCTTTCTCCCTCCCCTTCTTCATTTTCCCCATCTAAAAATGGACTTCTTTCATTATGCAAGCCAACAAAAAGCAGCGTCTGCTCATGTAGCCCATTTCAAGCATACTGATTAATTAGCTTGTGTAATTAGCTTAATGATTTAGAGAAACATGACCATGGCCACCAAAGAAGCTATGCTAATGGACCCTGTCTTTGGCAATTAAAATGCCCATAACTTAACAATAGTGGCTTAAAAGTCCAGCTATCCGCTGCGAAAAAAAGTAGGTGGTGCATTAATCAACATACAATCATATTAGCTGGTGTTGTGTTAACAAACACTCTTGTACTTGTGAGAGTGTGTTGAGATGTTATGTCTTTGTATTGAATACTATTTTCCAGAAGTGCAGACCCCACTGGAAGACTGAGCTAATGAAGTGTTCTCATTTCTCACGATTAACTTTAGCGTTTGCGGCACACTTAGTGCACTTAGACCTCAAATTACACTTGAAATGTGATGTAAGATGCTGAAAAAGTGAAACCTGCGTTTAGTGGCACAAGGAGAAAAGTTATATTCCATCTTTGTTATTGTGCCATTCTATATATCGTATGTCTACCAGTTATGTTAAGTCCTCCTCTATGTGTGCACACACTGTAAAGTGCATGAGTTAGGACATTCAGTTATGGACTTTACAGTTTCCATTAAATATGAGCCAAACCAGACAGTATCTCTGCTCTCTGACGGTAGCATCAGCATTCCTGGCTGCACTTCAGACATAAATCGCCAGTTTATGACCTTCCCCTCAACAGTAACCAACAGAGACACCGGCTCGACTCATAAAACCACCAGAATGTTGAGGGTGAGGTGAAGATATTACTTATCCATACACAACTTCTAAAACGCCAGTCAAGTGGGAGCAGTTTGACAAAATGCAATCCTTATTTATTGTCAGTGTTGGGAGATCACACCCAGTCATTAATGACTAGTAATTTACAGCACACTTTGCTGCTGACAAAGTATAGGGATTATGGCGTCGTTGTTCTTGTAAAAACGGGACAGAAAATGGACTGCGGTATGGAGGGTTAGTTCACTTGTTCACATTGCAAGAACACTGTAAAATCAGCCTCAGGCCTGGGACTAAAAGTGGCAATAGAAATGTCAACTTAAATACTGTCCAGATACAAATAGAGGCTGGTATTGAACACTAAATCCTAGTTGGGGAAGCACTTCAGTGGTCCATTGCCTACACAATACTGTGACAACAAAATAAAGAGTACTTAACTGGAATGTCAATCACGTATTTTCTGCCTTATTACAAGCATCATAAAAGATTCTTTATGACAAAAACATGAAAGTCAATTCAATATTTCATTAAGACAAAAACAGCCAAGTAGTTACACAGCAGGCAGACGCAAGGGAACATTAGCATTGATTCAGAGTCATGTTTCGGGCCATTAGCCATGGTGCTAGCCTGCCTTTGCTATGCTACTTCTTTCAACTGTTGCAACCTATCTCTAGTTACAAGTTACTTAACTCATTTGATTTATAAGAATCAAGCAACGCTGCTGTATGATTCCAAAAAAACTAATGTCATTTGCTGCAATTGTTTCAGCAGTTCCAACAGATTGCATCCGCCATCTCACTGAAAGCCTCTTTAATGAAATGCAAAGGCAAATTTGTCATTAGGCTTCACAGCACACCCAAACACAGTAATTGCCACGCAGGCTTGATAACAGTCTGTTTGTGTCTGTGTGTGCATGTTTCCAGCAGGTGCGCTGCTCTATGCTTGTGTGAGCTGAACATCACAGTCCCGAGTTTGACACCATTGTGTCAAAAACTCTGTGCTCAGCTCGTCAGCTCTGGTGCGCTGTGCCCAAAACAAGCCAGCTAAAAATGAGCACTTGGGAAGTGATCTGCATTTCGTTTCCATCTCTCTATCTCTCTCTGTACCAACAGCTGCCTCAGTGGCACAGGGTAGCGTCACTGTCAGACGTAGATGGAATTAGTTAAATAGTACATCATATGTCTATTCAGAATTGGCGTCATGCATCCCAAAAAAGATATGCTTTGACTGGGAGGTGGTTTGATATTTGAGACACATTTGCATAGGTTTGCAGTTGTCAGGCCTGTGTTGACGGGATATTACATTTGCTATGTGAGCTGTCTCAGTGAGAAATGTTCGCATCCAAACACTCAACGATGCATCTTTTACTTATGAGTTATGTGCATATTTGGCATGATAAATACACATGTTAGCGCTTTATTGCTAAAACTGGCCATTGGTGTCCCTCATGTCCTCAATGTAATTGCTTATTCTTTTAGAAAATAGCCAGACTTTTGTCTTAGTCTAAGTAAACTGAATTTTCTTGCATCTTTCTCTCAGAATGAAGACTTTGGACGGCTGCTGCTGCTGTTGGTGAAGAATCTGTGAGTAGAGACATCTGTGTATGGTTTTCTGTCATGCTGGAAACTTCCCATCATGCTGAAACAGCTCCTCGCCAACGGCTATCATAATCGGCTCAGCGTGCATAATGTTAATCGTTCAAATATCTCATCAACACAACAGGATGAGCATGCCGTCAGTGCAAAGCGGGGAGCGAGTGACATAATGTGTGGTAGACCGAAAGCGAGAGGTTTGTGTGTGTGTGTGTGTGTGTGTGGGGGGGGGGGATTTGGTGGTGAAGGATGAAGAGACAAAGAGGGTGAAAGATCAGATGAGATAATGAAACTGAGAATGAAACAGGAAGGTGCACACCAAAGAACGGGAAGAAGGAAAACACATTAAGGCAAAGTGGGAGAATTGCACGAAGAGAAGGAGAGAGCAAGGAAAGGAGGGCAGCTCCTCTTAGGAAACTCTATGCCACTGTATTCTGTCCCTTTTTCCAGTCAGCTTTGGAGGAAGATGATAGCATTGATCATCTTCTTAAAAGACCGCTTTTCCTGTCACCGTATCACCTCACGTCATTAAGATGACTGGTTGAGTTGCCTTAAAAGGTTTCTCTCATGCCTGGCAAAGACAAGCTGTTGGATCGCCTTCCACATTCTTGCCTCCCTTTATTTTGGCGAGACTGCTGACAGACCTAAGAATGGCTAAGTGTCCGTCATATTGATTTCCAGCCATCTGCTGTTATTAGATCAGATTTAATGAAAGAGGGGCAAAGTCAGGGAAAGAAATCAACTCAAAATTGTGTTGAAATGTGACCCATCCAAACGCAGTAGGCACGTTCACACGGACTGAGATTGTGTTGTAAAATGTTATTGTTAACACATGTTCATCAATCCAAACCGGGTAATTTCATCACATTCATCGCCTGCAGGACAGATTGTCAATTGTCCTGATACATTACTTCTTCTTGTTGAGGCTCCCTAAGGAGTTCCCGTCTCAAATCTCATGCGATCACTGAAGTAAATAAAGTTTGTTCTCCGTATCGCTCACATTTTCCTCCTCTATAAATCCACTTGTCGCCACGTAAATCTTTGGGAAGTTAGGCCGCCTTGTGCCTCTGCTTATTAGCTAGCCAAGGATCAATTTATCACCTTTGAGGACAAAGAATGGAGGCGCTTGGGGATTCTCTCTATCCCTTTGATTTATAGAGTTGGAGGAGAGGCAGGGCATTTTTGGGTCATGCAAATTCTTCTCGGCACAAGTCCCTGCCCCTCCTGCCTGCCCCTCCCGCCTGCCCCTCCCGCCTGCCCCTCCCGCCTCCTCTTTGTGCTGAATTAATTTCTTTGCCAGTGAGAGGAAGAGCGGAAGTTGTAAGTAAATCAGTATGCGTGAGAAGGTTAAGCATGTTCAAGTAAGTGTTAATGATGGCGCTGCGTGAATACAAGGACCATGTATCAGAGGGAATGAGCCACTTTCAGTGATGGCTGAAAGAAGGCTGTTTTGGATTATTGGACTTGAATCCACAGCACAGACCTTTCACGCAATTCTAAGCCTCCACCACTAGTCTGTGCTATTGGTCTAGCACATTGTCCCTCCGCTCTTGTGACCCATTTTCTCCCTGTGAAAGGCTGCAGGAGCTGTGGCTGCCCCACCTTACCTGCACTAAGTGGCTACCTCGTCTTGGCAGATGAACTACAGTGCCAGGCTGCTGCTCTACAACTCCCTCATTTGTAATTGTCCTCATGTAAATGATGGGCTGGGGATTGGGGGGGAAAGGGGCTTGTGGGAAATGTATTTCTTGTGATGTATAAGTGGCTCCAGTGAGGTTGACGGAGTGTTGCTGGCTTTGCATAGCAGTTACAAGGCAGGTTTGAAACATTGCATCACATATTGGTTTGGTATACAAGTGTGAATCCAGTGTGACTCAATCTTTTATCATCAAAAACTTTAAAAACATTATATGGGAAGAGGAGGCTCTGTTTTGAAGTTACAAAAAGCACTTTTATGTCAGAACACTGACTTGGCTGTGTGTGTGTATACATAAGCTATGAGTGTGTTTTTAGACAACGGACAGAAATACATGTATAGACACTTAGAAGTCGCTCTGTGTCTGGCAGCTTTTCCAGATATTACACATTTGAATCCGACAAGAACCTTCTGCATCACATGGACTTTTTAAATCAACCCATCCCGTTTCCATCTCTGTGTGCGTCTTAACTACAAAGTAGTGTGCAGGCACCAGTTCACAACTCACTCGCCACTGTCTTGGCTCTCGTCCACGCTCATCCCTCCTCATAACAAATGAGCCACTACCGGCCAGCAGATTCCTCCAACGCCTACCAGTACCACCACATCTTTGTCATCATCCCTCTCCATTGCTCTCCCTCTCACGTTCTCTCCCTTTTCCTTCGTCTACCTTTTTTAGCCAAACTATAGCTTTTTTTGTGGCACAGAGCATAAGACACTCCGTTTGCTGAGTGGGCAACGGGGAGCGGAGGAGGAAAGAAGAGAAATAGAAAGAAAAGACGCAGAAGGAGGAGGGAGGAAGAGAGTTATCTAACAGGATTAAAGGAGAACAACGGAATGGAAAGCACTTAAAATACTTGACATGAGCCCTTTTGCAAAACGGAGGGGATGAGTAACAATGGCTGAATCACTCTTGAGGCTCCCTGTCTCAATACACTATGCTCTCTCCTTCTTCCTCTCTCTCTCTCTCTCTCTCCCTCCCTCTATTACCACTTACTGTGCGTCTCTCCTTCTATAGTCCCCCTTTCCGTCTCATTTTGACTTGCCGTCCCGGGGACTTGATGGATCTCTGAGGAGTCATGATAATAACTTGAGAGAGAGACTGGATTTAATTAACCAATGGAAGAAAAGGTATTTAATTCAGATAAAATGACCGGCATATACTGTATGCCTTGGGTAGATTTTGTCAGATTGAGGGCGAGGGAAATCAGGAGGGAGGATGGTTGAAGATGAGTAGATGAGGAGGTGCAAAGGTTTCAGAATGGGATCTGGTGAGACAGTTTGGAACAAAGAAAGAATGGATAATAGGCAGATGTAGAGGACGACTGAAAGAAAGAAAATAGAGGTTTGGTTAAAAGGCAGAATAATCCAGGGTATAGTGCATGGCTGGGTGACTAGATGATGAAGTATGTCCTGTCAAGAACAGGGCACAATAGAACGACTGCTTGGCCCACTTCTGTCCCAAACCAGGGGGGAAAGAGCAGATACAAGGATTTTACAGCAAGGCCAAACAAATTTCTTAGTTACTTCTACCGGTCTGTTACACACAAGTGTGTGTTTATTGAGATGTAAACAGCAAATAGGAACAAATAGCCTCCCCCCCCCCCATACACACACACACTCCCACCATACGAGAATCAGAAAGGTGGAACAACATGACAAATTTCCTCTGGGCGGATCGAACTTCCGGGAGAGAATAGCACTTCAAACGATCGGCGTGCCTTGCCAGCTTCCCTGCTCGTCTGACTCACGAAGATAGCCGCCGTCTGGCAGCTCGGCCCAAAACACACACACACACACACACACACACATACACACATACACACAAATGCACTCCTTTGCACACAGGTGTGGGAGCACACAGGATTTTGCATAAGTACACACAAACCCTCTTCTACTGTACTCCTCTAACATCCTATCTAACACTGAATAATCCTCCATATTTTGTAACAGAAGATGCGGATGCAGAAGATCTTTTTGTCCAAAACGACCTAACAAACCGCCTACATTTTGAGCAGATTTTAATGCAGTAAACTAATGTGTTTACACTTGCTATAAAAAGACTCCACTTGGCTCATACTATCTGGGGATGAGGTCTCTGGAGTTGCTGCTGCCTCTCTTTTTATATCACATAACAAACATGTGACGGCAGTAGGAGAGAAAGTCTTCACCCTTTGTAAATAGGGCACCATTTAAATATTTTACTCATGGCTTGAGCTTATTGAGCATTCATTTCTTTATGAGTTATTGCTGCTTTCGGAAATGAAAACATACATATGAAAACATACAAATAAATAGGACTGCGAGTGTATGCACACACAGCCTATTCTGTCCTTCTTTCTTAACAGGAGATATTGCATCCTTAATGGTTATGTAAGGGAAATTGTAATTATAGTAAGATCCTGGCAGTATGCACTAAATAATTGTGACTTCACCGCCTGGTAGACCTGCACGATTAAGCGTTATATAATCGCAATCTCGGTTGACGATTTAATTTTTAACTTCAATTTATTTTAATTTTTTTAAACGACTTTGATTCTCATTTCATTTTACGAGCCGACTGCTTCACAAACGCTACTTCTTTCTTCTGTGAGTTTTAAACATAGACTGGATAAAATAGGTCTTCAAGCGCTCCCAAGTGCTGCGATGCTCTCCCTTCTCTTCATTGAAGCCTCTATGTGTACAGGCCTGTGGTGATGCACAGTGTGCTATAGGTGCCAAAAGAAATCTATGTTTGGTACTGCCAATTTTTTTTTTTTTTTGTCAGGGTCCATGTGTGCAATAAACTTTACAAAAAAAAAAAATCGTAATTCATATTTTTGCCCGAATTGTGCAGACCTACTGCCTGAGACCGGCCTAGGAGAGATTTCCCTTTTGGTGCTAACTCTCCAAAGAGAAGTCTTTGGAGGAGGAGCTTCTGGGATATGAAAGTTGAAAGATAAAGGCTTGGTTACACTGGGGATCTGCGAGTGCCTCAATGTTTAGCTCTATTCCATGACAAGAATCATTAGGCTTGGAAAAAAAACCTGATGGCATAACTCCAAGGCATAATCACTTGTTTACAATGTCAGGGGAGGGTGGGAGAGGATGGAAGCAGACGGAACCAACGCTTCACAGACGGAGGGTTTAAAGAATAAAACCTCAGGGTGACCAGACGGTGCTCTGACATACTCTGACTCTTCGCTGACACACTCCTGATGTGTGGCAGCGAGTGACAGGTAGGAAAAGCAGGGAGAGAAGGAAAGGATGGAGGGCAGAGAGGATGGATCGAGGAATAAAATAAGTGGTTGAGGGAAGAATTAAAAAAAAGGCGTGAGACTAAAGTAGAACAAGAAACAGAAAATGCACAGATAGCCTGAGAGCTCCTTTAAGTTAACTCAAGTGCCCTTCAGCAAGGCACTCCGACTGCTCCAATGAAGCTCTTCGATGGCAAACAAAAGTGTGGCAGGCAGCTCCCAGGTGCAAAGCTGTGAATGAGTATGACCTTTTCTCACTCTGCAACTACTCCCCAAGGCTGTTCCTGTAAATAAGAATGTGTTCTTAGTCAATATGCCTCGTTTAATAAAGGATTACACTTTAAAGAGAGCAATGCAGAGAGAAAGAAAGAGAAAGGAGAGCAATGGAGTGCAGCAAAATCCACTTAAAGGATAAGGGAATAGAGAAATTGACAAATTCCATGAAGTTGTTTTAGCTTGAGATACAGTAGGCGACATTTCCATTCAGGAAGGTCAAAGACATTGTGCGTCCCGTGATTGCAGCTGATCTGAGACCTGTGACGGAGTGAGGCACATCACCATACACCTCGCAATGGCTGTCAGAATACTAAAGAGAAAGTCACGTCACTGTAGGAAAAGAGACAGTGAAAGGGCGAAAGGGCGGGGATGAGAGACAAAGCGTTGCAAGGCAGCGCGGCAACGGAGGACAGAATATTAAATAGTGGCGTGTAAACTGAAATGTGTACAGCAACACAGCCGGAGAAGGAGAGGCAGTCAGAAAGAAGAAGAAGAAGTGGAGTGGTGAATGAATATTAGGAAGAGGGCTTATTAACCTGGTGTTGATATGGATGAGGGCGGAAAGAGGGAGGAC
>NC_045751.1:2262873-2271036 GCF_008692095.1 Etheostoma spectabile
GGAGACAGTCTTAAAGTGGAGGCGAGTGTGCAAAAGACAGATAGGGGTTCTAACTCTCCTCTGGGAAGGTCTGAAAAAAGAAAAAAACGCAAGACAGGTGAGATAGAGAACGAGTGAATGGGAGAGAATGTAAGGAGACGTGTGGGATAAAAGAAAGGGAGAGAGCAGAAGAACATTTTTGGAAGGAGAGCAGAGATAAAAATAGAGGAGGAGACAGAAGGAGAGACATTTCGAACAAGTCCAAACTATCATGCCAGAACACACTTATCTCCCAAAGTACAGACAGTACATTATCACCACTTGCACTAAAAACAGCCTGAATCATCAATAAATGAGATCCGGCGCGGGTAAACCCAACGCAGTGTCTCAAGCACAGAGGTATCAGTGCTGACGAAGGTAGTGTGATGGCGAGAGGATACGGCCGTGCAGACGATTTCTCATTATCTGCCGCGTGTCAGTTATTAACGCAGTATCCATTCGAACATCTAATTAATGCAGATAGCCAAATGCCAAACCTGATGAAATACCGTGATGAGGGATTAGCTGGAATAACAAACGCTCTGACCGGCATAACTTTGTCTCCCTGATTAGGTGGCAGAGAGAGGAGGGGAGAAGCATTTCTGGATCACTTAAGTCTTTCTTTTTTTTTCTCCATCTCTTCCTCCTTCTACCTCCACTTCACTGTCCTTAATGAAGACTTTTTCCTTCTGCCATGTGCCCCCATTCTCCGAGCTTCCTTCCCCTAAGTCGCTGAGTGCTGTCCTAATTCCATTCTGATAGATGGAGAGGGGAAGAGGCTCATTAAAAATGGCTTTGCTGATTGTGCTTCTCCTGCTTTTTTAAGTTGTGTGTCTTTGTGTGTGTGTGTGTGTCTGGTCAAGTTTTTTTTAGCTGTTTTTTTAGCTGTTTTTTTAGCGTTTGGTATATGGGTAATTATTATTTTGAACATTTTGTTGCAATGTTTTGCTCCAGAGATTTGCCCGGAAAAAATAGGACATTATATTAAACGAAAAAGGATCAGGCCTAAAAAAAAAACAAGGATGTGGCTACTTAGAAATAGAAAAGCAAAGGCCAGATTGGCCAAGATAGAAATATCAAGGCTCGAGCAGAATGTGGATATACGTGGAATGCACCTTTGGTCCAAAGAAGAATAGGTGAAGAAGAGCTAGAAACACAGAACAGACAGTTGTATAATACATAGCTTTTTTTTTTTACTAGTGGTAAGTGTCCTAAACCAAACAAAGTGCCCTTTTCATATCGGATAACATGCTATTCCCACAATGCAAGAGAAAGAAGCGTTTGCGTCATATCGGCATGCTTTCAAACAAAGAGCAGCGTGTGGTGAGATAGCTGGAGTGTGAACATGAGTCATCAGGGACTTTATGCCAAGTCTGTTGATAAATCAGGAATAGATTAACATTTTAAGAAATACACTTAAGCACTCTCTTTCCAAGAGTTACATGTTATGATCTATACCTCTCTCTTTGCATTAGAAATTAAGCTAGAGTTATGAGGAAATTAGCCAAATTTAGCATAAAAACTGGTTGCAGGGCAGCAGCTTGGCTCTGTCCAACATTTAGAAATACAACAAATCAGGCTTTAGTGATCTTAAGAGGTGTTTGCTCTTAAGATCATTAAAGCCTGATTTGTATGAGTATTAAAATGGGACCTAATGTGATTTAGAAATTACCCCCCTGTCTGTGTTTCGTGCATTGCATTCCCACGGGATAAGCAAAGTCTGTTTCTTACTCACATTTACTGACATTATCCCTCGCATATGATCTCAAGGCTTTCCTTTACAATTGCAGCCAGTACAACCCTGAATCCCAGAGATGGCGTTTCACACGGGACCACAGTAATATTATCACACAACCTCTGTGTTTGGTAAAATATGGTGGGCAATTTGTGTTGGAATTTTTACGTGACAAACTACAGACATGGTAGATTATAACTGGATTATGATCACAGAAGACCGCCGCGATTTAATACAAATTACTGGAGGTCCCCAGTTAATACTAGTCCAGTACGAATAGGGCTTCATTCACATTTTGTATCTTTTATATTTGTTTGTTTCAACCCGTACACAAACCCAGATATTAAATGTAAAGTTGTGGTTTTATAGAAAATTAGACTAAAACATAGGTAGACCATGAAACTCCCTCTAAAGCCACAGGTTTGTATTTGTACATTTTGATTGGTGCATGGATTGAACCTAATTAAAAGCACTACTTTATGAGATTTTGAGGTGCCGGTAGGTGCATTTTTGAACTTCAGAGACAGAGAGAGCAAGGCTAAGTGTTTCACCCCGCTTCCAGTCTTCATGCTAAGCTAAGCTAAGCTAAATGACGCAAGGCCCCTGTTTCATTGTTATTGCACAGGCATGAGATCTCTCATTCATATCATTTAACTCTCAGCAGGAAAGTGAACTAGCATATTTTCCTAAATGTTATAACGTTACAGTAACACTCAATAAGGGTACATTACTTTAAAATGTAAAGCCGATGCCATAATATAAACAAATTTGGACTCAATTGACTAAAGTTTACTTAACATACAACAGAGGGCTTGTATAGTCAATCCGGATGAACCATAATCTCCAGAGCACATACCCTGGGAATCAAGAGTACTTGCAAGAACACAATTTGACTTTGCTCAGCGAGTCACTCTGACATCGAGTAATGCTTCTCATTAACTATACCCTTGTAGCCGACCTGCACCAATCACATCGGTGTATCTGATGTAGGCGGGCCAGAGGCGAGCTGCACCAATCGCATCGGTGTGTCTGATATAGGCAGGCCAGAGAAGAGCTGCACCAATCACATTGGTGTATCTGATATAGGCGGGGCCAGAGGTGAGCTGCACCAATCACATCAGTGTATCCAATATAGACGAGCTGAACAGATGGCAGTCTAATCTACCGGCTAGCTCCACAGGTATGGGGTACGCTAAGCGTATGGGGCTCTGGATATGTCACCCTGTGTGTTGTTGTGATTGGTCGTAGTGTTATCCAATTGCGTGGAGTGAGATTTTCAAAAGTACACTTGGTGCTGTCCCTAGAGATGGGCGACTTTCATTACTTGATGCCAGATCCTTAATCTTTTGGATTTGGAGGCAGATTTTGATTTCCAGGCTAGATTGCATAGCTTGTGAATCCATTTATTTGTAATCTTAGATAGATTTAACCGATGCATAAATCCCTGATTAGGTCCTACTTCCTCAAGTAGACATTTCTGCAAAGTATTGTAGTCTTGATAGAGAACGGCTATAGAGAAGGTGACAGGATATGGAAAAAAAATGTATGTATGGAAATTATTCAAACTGAAAAATAGGGATGTTCCAGTACATGTAATGTGAGCTGTTTATCCTATGGAAGACCTATGTTTATGTTATGTATCTAAAAGCATCTGTATTTTGCAAGCCTGCTCTTTTAACTGACATTTTGCAATTGCCAATTTACAGTGCCACTGTCTATAAGCAAAATGACAGGCATGGCTATAACCAATACTGGCACAGTGACCGCTTTTGAGAAAATATGAAAAAGAAAGACCTAATTCTTTCTACCTAGCACAAAAGACTGCTGCATATTAGAAAAATCCTTCTTTGGTCATCAGAATCACTGTTACGTTCTACAAACTAGTTTACAGAAATAAATTGCTCATTTACTTTTATTACATTCTCAAATTGTTGGTCGTCGTGTAGTTAGTCGAGTATAATAAATGTAACAGAGAAATAAAAGCTGAGCTGAGATATGGAAACACAAAAAGTGTACTACATAATAGTTCAATATCTTCTGTTTCAATTGCATCCACCTTAAATATATATACGTATATGCAGTATATATTATTATTATTATTTTTGCAATTTGTAAAAGGCATTGAGTCTTAGTGGCAATGTACTGAACCTATTAGGAGAGGCAAACAATGAGCAAGAGAAGGATACACTGTCTGGATTAAGAATGCTTCTGTAATACACAAGGGGGATCCAAACATATCAGTTTAACAGCTATTTATGCAAAAGTTACGTCAAATTAAATCCCCATTAACAGCGTGTCGACGTGAATAGAGTTCAAATAAAAAAACGCATTCCTTTTACATACAAAGTGTTTTCTCTTCTTGCACATGACAGCAGGTCTGTGATGCTATTGGCAGCCTTCCAGGGGCTGATATTAAACCCAGCCATTCCTCTGCACAGTTGTAGAGTGGCATGTTAATATGATGTCATTCTACAGCACCACATTTCCTACTGAGGTGCACAGAGTTATTTTCTATTAAGTTCCAATATTGAAAGATAATAAAGTCCTTTACCACACTATGTACGACATAAAAAGTTGAAGGATTGGCTGCACAATTACATATATTCAAATGCCTTTGGGAGGCTTTGTCATAACGGAAAGTCCCATGAAAAGGTGATGAAAATGTTCCTTTTTTAAAAAACGTTTTCTTTTGATATTGTCTACAACCTGGTGCAATGCATCTCTCCTTGTTCTATTACACGGTTAATGTTTAATAGTACACTGTTACTGTTTAAATAAAATCCCATTACATTACAATAGGGCAGCTACTTGTCTCTGAAAATAGGGAAAAATAACCATTACACATTCTCAAAGTCCAACTGCCTTCACAACTGCCTTGTGAAATACCTTGTTTTTTATGACCAACAGTCCAAAACCCAAAGACATTTCATTATTGTAGAACACTAAGAAAAACCAGCAAATATTCACATTTCATTCAAAGTTCACATACTGTATATGAACCTTGGATTTGTTCAGATGGGCTTACATACTGTACTGTATAACCCCCTCTACACCTTATTCACAGTTATAATCTGTATAAATAGCTTTTAGCTGCGTTGTCCTCCCACATGAGATCCAACACGTATAATAGTTTTACACTTAAAGGCTCTGCAGGGCAGACACAATCTCACACATATCACTTCTGGGGACATGCAACCCTTATGCAATCAACGGGCCATGAGCTGCATGCATCCGTTTAAATATGTAAGGGTTGGATGCCTGCGATCCTGATGCATAAATGCACCGACGCGCATGTTTAACAGCTATCATTTTTGCATGACACATGTCAGCATGTTACCACAGTAAAGCTGTTAGACCACACACACAAACACACACATGATTAATTGCAAGGAATATTTGAAATATGCATATGCCAGTTTCAAATGTCTCTGTCATTCTTTTTGCTAAAATTACCATCCTTTTGTTCATAAGACTGATTCCGTCCACCATTCAAAGCTTTGCATCAACAAATTGAAGCGGAAATGTGAGAGGGGACGCATGGGAATTGTCTCTTAATTGTCATCATGTCTTGCTCAGTTTGATTCACGCTCTAAAGATGACTGTTTCCTTTTCTTTTTTTCTTGTCCTCGCTGTGCGCACAATGCTGCCAATTAGTTAATGGCGGACAGTGAGGCAAGAGTCCAGCCTCTTTACTTCAAACTTAATTCCTCACATTTGCAACTCAAGACTGTAAAGAAAGCGGGAAAGTGCTTAACAAGCCCACTGAATACATGATTATGACCCGTGATGTGACAGTGAGGGAAAACTGCTTGTACTTACCATAACACACACACACACACACACACACACACACACACACACACACACACACACACACACACACACACACGCAAACACACACACACACATACGTGCAAAGACTTAAAAGAAAATATTGAGTTCACTTGCACCTGACAGCCACAGCAATACAGTGTGCATGTGAATATGAGCAGTGACAGGCAGCCTATCCCTTTAAAGTGATGCCTGTTTTTGAAGCTTTTGTGGCGTTCACATGACCAAAACCATTCAGAAGCAAAACGTGTCTCCTTCTCTACATCGTTGTTAACACACACCCACACATGTATTTATGTGCTCGCATCACACAAACACATAAAACACCAAACACACGCATATAAAATCCTTATTTTTCCAACACAAGGAGATTGCAGCACTGTAACATCTACATGTTTGTGAGCAGCTGGAATATGAATTGAAGGCTTCATGACAATTGTGTGTTTGTGGCTTGCCTCGGAGCATGGTATGGCTCATATGGGTTCCAGCTGTGCGGGGATGAAGAGCTCAGAATCCGTCGAGCATTAACCACATCAAGCCTTCCCCAGCAGATTCTTTTCTACATAGCTCCTGCCCTGCGCTGTCCACAGATTTATGGACACGTAATAAAACTGTTACATTTGATACATTTGCTAAGTGGGAATGATCAGGGTGATAAATAAAGCTGCTAGTAGACTAGCTGTGGTGTCCACTGTAATTGTAATGGTGGAAGTCTGTGTGGATGGGGGTATACGGAGCCTGCAGAGTGAGCTGCATGCTTATTGCCTGGACGGGAGCCCTAGTTAACTGCGGTAATGTATTCTCGGGCATCAAAGGCTCAAAGTTGAGAGTTTTAAAGGAGCTCGTCATTATTGATTTTGCACGAAGAGTAGCTTCACAGGTTCATTATACGGAAGCTCTCAGCCCTTACTTTAGGCAGCAGGGGCTATTGCACAAACAACAGGGTGCTTGGGGTGAGCATTCCTTTGTTGTTTAGAACAAAAATGTGTTTCAATCATTTGTTGTTTTGCATTCACTGGCTATAAAATATAAGCCATGGCTAATGAATACCATCCGAATGACTCGGGTCCCTGGGGCTTTTTCACAATTAATACACATTTTAATTGAGCACAGAAAAATGGGATAATTTGCTGCTAAGCAGAAAGAATAAAAGAAGGGAGGATGGGGGCTAAGATGTAATTGCTGAGGTTTCCTCAGCCTTGTCTCTCAAGGAGAAACTGTTTTTTTCTGTGTGTAGCCTTTGAGTCTTCAAAATTGTCAAAACAGCTAAAAAAGAATGCATTTTCATGGGTTTTGTTTGGGTGAAGTTTGTGCTGTGTATGTGAACTGTCAATTTTAGTTGTGTGAGAATGCAATGTTGGAGTCATTCAGTACGAAAATGCTTGAAAATATGCATATTCATTTAGTTATTTTTGGTTGTTTTGGTCCACTTTGTGCAATGGGAGTTCATAAAAGTATGAAAAGTATGTCGAAATGTATTATTTATGTCTGATAGTTATACCGGCTGCCCTATGTATCAAAAGACTTAATTCATTCAAACATCAGACGCATCTAAATTGCACAGCAGAGCTCCGAATGTGCTTGAACAGATGGCTGATTGTTTATGGTGGACTTGGAGAGTGTTAGACAGGCAAAAGTGTAAACATCAGTGTGGGCAATCAATATCTCATTAGGGTGTCTGCTTTAGTCCATGGTTTGTCGCTTTGCATTCTCCACACACACTTTGTTGGAATCGGTAACTCAAGCCATTTGGTGGGAAGGGCAATGTAGTACACGGCACGAGATATAGGAAAATGGACCTGCACTGGTCTCCACTGGGCTCGGCACACACCTGCTCTGAGTCTATCATCTAATGATAGAATCAGTGGTTTGAAAAAACATCTGAGCAGCACAACTGGTTCACACTCCTGAATTTCTAGCAATGCAAACATCCTTTTTTAAGTATATTTTTAGACAGAGGGAATAGGGGACACAAGATGGCTGGTGGTGCTGGTACACTGGGAGATAATGCAGGATGAGCCTCAGGCATAGGGCTGGAAAACTCCTCTTGTCACTTTAGATAAGAGGAAGGGAATGGGGCTGGTTGCTGAGGGACCAGCTGAGTGCTTGTCACTGTCCCTTTAGCTTTCCAACAACAGGCTGCTATAGTGCATCTGGACAGGCAGAAGCTCATCTCGCCACAATCAGTTGTGCATGGGGTTCAATCCCACATGGGTAGATGGAGAGCAAGGTTGATGAAAGTAGGGGTAAAGTTTGCAACTAAATTGTGCTCCAGCTGCCACAGTTTATAAATGTTGATCTCTTGAATAGTGGTTAGGGAGACCAACCAGAATAGACAGATTCAAGTGTCCTAAATCAATGCAGTAAGAGTGTTTGGGATGACATTCTGTCAAAGACAGACCCATAAAACATGATCTTATTATTTTAACCCTCATGTTGTCCTTGGGTCAAATTGACCCATTTTCCTACATCAGTGTTCTTTTAATTATCCAAAACTTAATTGATTCCACACAACGGTCTTTGGCAAGTACACATCAAGTAAATTATAGAGTCCTCTAGACCTACTCTATCTGTAAAGT
>NC_045751.1:2271046-2273124 GCF_008692095.1 Etheostoma spectabile
AACTCTTGTTATGAATTGATGCTAAAAAGAAAATTGAATTGAAATTGAATTGATTACAGTTTGTGACTAAAAGTCAATATGCCTTTAATTGTCAGATTATTTATTTGATTTTGAGTCCAGTACTAAATTGTTGGGCTCCTAAAAATGCATTTCTATTTTCCTTTTATTGTTGAGGATTGATTTTGCTCGCTGGTGTTTGCTGTGCTGTTGTTTTTGGGATGTGTATAAGGAAGCAGCTCAGAGGGCTGTCTTTGGAAGAAATCTGTTGTTGAATACTTTAAGGAAACGATGCTCGTGTCTGGTCACACTCGATTGCTTCTGTCTTCAGAGACATAGTATTTACAGGCCAGTCTTCTTCGCCCCGTGGCAAAGACGAGGCCCAGGTCTAAAAGTGCTGCTCTCACTGTTAGTATGTAGGTAAAGAATCTATCTGCTTTAATTATAGTACTGCTGCTTGAATCCAGAGTCATTACAGCACATTTCATTACTCAATTTAGTACGTGTGATCTCATCACATCCCTTTATTTTTAACCGGCGTAATAAACTTCCCAGAGGGGATTTTTGTTTGACGAGGTAAATGCTTAATGTTATAAAATGGACTGAAGGGGTCTTACCTCAAGTCAGGAATAAAATTAATTAGGAAATAGGTAGTGAAACGACGACAGGTGAAATTGCGTGTGAGTAAGTGAAATTGAGTGTGTTTAACATGGCGGGACGTTAAAGGCTTTAGAGGAAGAGGATCTCCATGGCTCAGAGACCTGACCCAGTCTTCTTTTTTCTTTCTTTTTAGTGTTTATTATGCAGCTTGATTGATAGATAACCACAGTCACCCCGGCGTTTACAAGAACACACACGTCCCACCTTCTTTCATTGGAAGGTCAGCTGCTACTAAAAATGTTTTTTTAAGGTAATTACCTCTGTTTGAACAGTGAAAAACCGTCCCCTCCTGTCGGTCCCTTGGAAGATTAGCACCAAGGCCATAAGCGGGATTGATCAATGTGCCGGCCACTGCCTGCTTGAGGGATGGGAAGGTCAATGGGTGTGGTATTACTCAAGTTGGGGGAAATCTGGTGTCAGGGTCTTTAATTTGGAAGAGGCTGGATAAGGAGAAGGTAGATCGACATCAGCGATAAAACGACACAAGCAAAAGATTAAGAGCTGGGAGAGTGACTGCCATCCTAGGAAACAATTTGAACTCGGAAAGTCAATAACTCAATTCTCTATGTCATCCTACACCGGGTATTACCATTAACGTGTACATGCATTATGCATTGATATTTTCATAAGCAGACGGACACGATCCTAAGCTACCAGCTCACACGGAACATGCCCTCCCTCATGTCCTTTTCAATAGACGCTGCACACATTTTAGTTTAATTCTATGCCATTTTTTTTTATTTATTTTTTTTATGCTGAGCACATCCCCTGGCGGACTCAGATCATCAGAGAGAAGGAGCTGACTAATCTCAATCCGTGTTCAATAAAAGCTATTCATCAGCCTAAATCCGCCTGTAAGTTCAAACTAAATTTGAACCACCTGGGAGAGATCTAAATGACTCGCAGGCAGGGTGGTTAGGCAGCCGAGGTGGAGGGAGTGTGAAAGGGAACAGCGGGAAAGAGGAAAGTGTCCCCCAAGTGTGAGGCTGTGCAAAGCCAGCAGGCGAGCGGGCGCATCTGTTGGCGCACGTGTGCGTTGATCAAGGCTTGGCTATTGTCCAGTCACTGTAAACAGTATTACAGGTGAGTTGTCTTTGGCAGGCAATGCACATTGATTATTGATTGGATAGAGTGATGTGAGGGGTAGTGTGGCAGGGATCAGAAACGAGAGGAAGGGGAAAAGCATGAAAGCGTAGAGTGAAACGATGCATTCAAATACATGGATAGCTTGGTAGAGAGCTAGGGTACAACAACTTGAAAGAGTGGAATTTTTTAAATGTCAGATCACCAATGTAAATTTGAACTTACATTATTAACAAGCAAGTGATCGTTGATTTTATCAGGTATGGCAACCTTGGCCTACAGACGTATAGGTAACATTAACTGTAGGTTGGCTCTATATACTGTATATACTGTATATA
>NC_045751.1:2273141-2292879 GCF_008692095.1 Etheostoma spectabile
ATATATATATATATATATATATATATATATATATATATATATATATATACACTATACACTGTATAAACAAATTTAAAAAAATAGAGACTGTTGCCTTACCAAAGTGTGATTGAATTAAGGTTTAACAAACTCACTCAGTCTATCCCTTCCTCATAAAGTAATTGCGAGGCCAAATATTACAATTGGTTTAATCATTCAATGTTTACATCCATCCATAGCTTGCATTCTTTTTCACTGACTTCGCAGACACACCACTTGTCCAGTACCTAGCTCGTAGCTTTGCAGGTATATATTTAAGCCAGTCTCTGTACAGTTTTAGGAATCTCCCTACTTTTAAGCATATCATATCTTTTTTTTTAAATTAATTGTTTGACTTTAAAAGTGCTGATATGAGACACAATAATTACAAACACAATATTGGTCAAAAATAATCATGGTTAGATATTTTTCACAAATACTTCAGAGCTGTGGGGAGAAAAATCAAGAACAAAAGACAGAAAAATAAAAAGTCTGAGATTCACCCTGGACTGTACTATGTAGACATGGTCCGATACCATTTTTGTCCTTCCCGATACAGTTCTGATACCTGAACTTACGTATTACTACATATTAATATTAAGGATTATTATTACGAGTACTGATCCAATATGAAACATGAAGAAACACAAACAATGAACGCCATAGAACTTTAATTTATTATCCAGTTATAACAAAAAATCAACATAAATAAACTACTTTAACGTAGATTTTCTTTAGGGCTTTATTACGTGGTATTGAATCGGTGCATAAACTGCAGTACTTCCCGATACTGTTACCAGCGTTTTAGGCAGTATCGGAGGGGATACCGATACTGGTTTTGGTATGGAAAACATCTCTAGTACTATGTCTCACATGCAATGAACCGTAAGACTTGTACTCTCCACCTTAGTCACACCTTAGCCCCCTCAACACACACACACACACACACACATAGTTAAAAATGTGCTGTAGTTTAGAGCATGCATGGAGGCCTTTTGCAGATGTGGGGAGGGAAGCATTGGTTTTCCTCTGTTTACCAAGCAGTTTGTGGTTGAAATATAAGGTCTGTTGCAAGCTTTTAAGAACTCCTAAAACTGGCCTGGTGTCAAGTGTTGTAATTACTTCTAACATCTGGGACTTGACCTCAACACCTTCAGCTGCAGAGGGTGAGACAAGTGTGTTTCTGTCTCTCCCCCCCCTGCTGTCCCCGTCCCTTCTTGTAATGCAGGCAAATGGGAAATCAGAAACATCAATTATTCCAGTAAACAAGTTTGGCCATGTAGAACATTTAATTATACATTAAACATTAATAGCTCGGGCTTATTTCACACATCCATTAGATTGTGTTAAACGTGGATACTCAATCTTTTTAATAGAGCTTGAGTGACTGTTTTTCTAACCACGAATTTAATAAGGGAATTATAATGGTGTGTTTGGGTGGCATTGTTGTAATCGAGAAGCCTTGTCTACAGTACAAAGAAGCAATGCATGTAATGGACAAAAAAAAGCAACCATTGAAGAAAGAAATGAGACAGGAAGTGGGGGAAATATTCGGTAAGACGGACTAAGAGAGGGAAGAAGAGAGTCTGGGGGTAGGCAGACATCACTACACCATGAGCACACACCTTTTAAAGTGAGTGTTGGATAAGGGCTGTGGAAGTAAGCCCCATTTTTCTGTGAATATTACACCTCTGAGACTCAACAGTAAGATCTTCACAAGTCTTAAAAATACAGTGCAGAGACTCAACACCCAGCGGTGGTTAAGCAGAAGCTCAATATTTATGCTTGATGCCTACTAGTTGTTTGCTTTAAGCCCCCCTGTTATATCAGTATAATGGCATTCTTTTTTTTTTAGCATTAACCATTACTGAGATTTTGTCAGAGTGCCATATGTGTAGCAGATGAGAGCTATTCAATCAAAGAGTCCACCATGTATAGAACAAAAAAATTATTTATTTAATAATTTATTAATTTATTGTTTAAAGAGTGTTTTGAAAGTCATGCAAGGCAGAAAGACATCATAACTTTCAAATTACCACAGTGGCCACACCCCCACCCTCCACCTTGACCACTAAGGTCTATATAAAAGACTTAAGATACAGTATTAGGGGACCACTAAGGTCTATATAAAAGCAACTTCAGAACAGTATTAGGGGACCCTAAGGTCTGTATAAAAGAGACTTCAGATACAGTATGAGGACCACTAAGGTCTGTATAAAAGAGACTTCAGATACAGTATTAGGGGACCACTAAGGTCTATAAAAAGCAACTTCAGATACAGTATTAGGGGACCACTAAGGTCTGTATAAAAGACTTCAGATACAGTATTAGGGGACCACTAAGGCTAGTAAAAGAGACTTCAGATACAGTATTAGGGGACCACTAAGGTCTATATAAAAGCAACTTCAGATACAGTATTAGGGGACCACAGTCTATTAAAAGAGACTTCAGATACAGTATTAGGACCACTAAGGTCTATATAAAAGAGACTTCAGACACAGTATTAGGGACCACTAATTTCTATAAAATAAAGACTTCAATACAGTAATTATTGGACCACTAAGGTCTATATAAAAGAGACTTCAGATACAGTATTAGGGGACCACTAAGGCCATTAGGGACCACTAACGCCTATATAAAAGATCTAGGCATTGGTTTTATATAAGGATGAAACAGTCAGCTTATTGTCACAGACAATCTATCCAGTTGTAGCCCTCTTCCTGTCTTCACTTGTCCCTATGGCACTTTGATTGCTTGATAAGCTGGAGTGTGGTGTGAAACACAACAGAAAATGGTATTGACTGAGTTCAAGACCTTGCTTTGAGCTAGCCAATGTTGGTATATCACACAGATCAGGCAGGTCCGGGCATGAAGCCCAGCACTTGGAGAAGAGAGTGGTTTACTATATGGATGTATACTTTTATATCACAAATACAAGTATCCTTTCATTTATTTGAAAATGCTCTTGTGTCATTTGATGCTGAATATTAATTTTTCCAAATCGGGGATAGACATCTTCAGCTGTTAAATATCAAATGGTGATGTTTTGGTTGAAACACCCATTGAACAAAAAGCCATTCTTTTTTCTTTTAAGATTTGACAAAACGCATAACAAAAGTTGTTCGTGTACCCCTTTCTCTCTTTTCCTCTGTCACCTTTCGTCTATTAAACACAAAAAAACAGGAAATAAGTAGTCCACATGATATCAACACACATTTAAATTTAATTGACTGTGTCCATATGAAAATCTTAAACAGGTTCTACAATTTAGTGAGGCAAATTTGAATACAAGTATATGGTTAGGGAAGTTTGTGTGAAAGCATGAATAACTCTGTGGATGTAAGTACTTATTTAGAAACCCCTGAGGATGCGAGTGTGGGTAAACAGAAGGTTTACACTTTAAGACGGGTGCAGAAATCAACATCTTCCAGGAGGCATTCAAAAAATGTCCCAGTCCTGCACTGCAACCCGCCACTGCAGTCGCAACAAGCGGATGCAATGTGCAAAGAGTTAGGGGAATAGCATGTTCTCAAGCTGAAAGGTTGTTAATTAGTGTTCATCACACGTTCAGGGGGCGTCATTCTAAATTTAAAGATGTTGCCATCGCTATTCTTGTGGATGTGTTAGAAAAGTATATTTCCAACAACAACAACAGGAAAAGAAAAAGTTCTTTTCACTATGTTGTGTAATGCTTCTATATGTTCTGGTCTCCGGTGTGTAATGTATTATTCAGTATATCACTGACACTCTAAGTGTGTGTTCTCCCTACGGCAAATTTACGCCTCGTGTCGTTTTGCTGACAGCTCTCATACATGTATGCTTTTTTCCTTCACTACCACTTCCTGAAACACTATGGATGCAAGACAAAAATGGCAGCATCATCCGCGCATACAACATTGTTTTAAATAACAATAGAAGTGTGTGAGTAGATTACACAAACCTCTTAACCTCCAAGCATGACGTCAACGCCACATGAGTCCTGTAATCTCTTTTAAGATATTAATGTGGAAATTGAAAAAATGGAGGGTACATTTTACGGCACCTCGTAGTCAATGTTGAGAGTTATTGGTTTGGGCCTTGGTTTCCATCTTTGCTAATTGCTAACTCTGTAAAAACTATCAATCAGGTAGTCTGTGGCGTCACCTCAAGGCAAGGGACAGCACTGTTGGTCAGACAGAGAAATATGAGAATTTGGTTTCCAACCACTTCTTTCTACTGTGTCCAAAAATACAATTATGTCTCAGAAGGGGTGATGGAGAGTTGGCTCCCTACAGTAACAGCTGGCCCATGTCTGAGGCATCACATGAAATTATGTCACTGATTTGACACTAATAATGTGTGTGGCTATCGGCTGGAAGTCCAGTCATCAAATCCAGTTGCCTCTCGCAACTTGTCACTTCTGTGTCTACTGATTCTTGCACAGCTCAAGGCTGGGGTCTAGTAATTGCATAGCACAGTAAATGCTGTGCATGAGGAGTAAAAGCATTTATATTAGATACCTCACAACGAGGAGTCTGCAGCAATGAAAACACAAAACACAACACTACACACAAAATACAGCTGGTGCATCACTTTCAAAAAGTATTTAGTATTGGACAAAAAGGAATTTTGACCTGATGATGGCACTGGAGAGATAGTCTGGAGATAACCACACTTATAACTATTCAATCTTAAGGGGATATTAATGGGTGTACCAATTTCCATTGCAATTCATCCAAAAGTAGAGATATCTTTTTTTTTAAAGATTATTTTTTTGGGCATTTTAGGCCTTTATTTCTACAGGACAGATGAAGTCATGAAAGGGGAGAGAGAGAGAGTGGGGGGGGAGAGAATGACATGCAGCAAAGGGCCGCAGGTCGGAGTCAAACACGTGGTTGCTGCATCAAGGAGTACACCTCTATATGTGTGCGCCCGCTCCACCAACTGGGCCAACCTGGCCACAATAGTGAGATCTGACTCAAGCTACACATGTGAACATTATGGTGGCACTTTAGAAAATGTCAATGGATCACCAAGTTATCATGATACATCTTCTAGGAACCATATCCGTACAATATTTTGTGCCACAGATGTTAAGATGTTTCATGACATACAGTACGTGGACATTTTTACCTGCTGGTGGTGCCAATGGAAAAGTCAAGGCATCATCAAAGTCATTGAGATTCATCCTCTGGGCATCGTGGAGATATGTACCAATCACTTGGCAAATGACCAATTTTTTAGCCATGTCACTAGCATTGTTTTAAAAATATGTATGTCATTTAAATAAGATACAGAATGATTGTTTTAATCCCTCATGTTACAGTCTTGACAAAATACCAAACACACTATCATCCAAATGCGTAGTATATAACATGTTTACTGAAGACTGGGTAACTATTAATGACAGTTGTAAAAATTATGTTTTGTATAAAAAATTAAAAATATGTACAAGATCTTTGTACGTGTAATATGGAACGGTTGAGTATAGGATTTCTCTTTCACACATTACAGTTCAGCAGCTACAGCTTAGTTGAAACATAATGCTTAATAAAAGATCACATAGCTGAAACCTAGTCCGTTTTTTTCCGTTGGCCCATCGCTTCACTTTCCACCAAATTTAATTAAAATCCGCTAAATTCACTGCGAGATACAAACAATCAGACCAACAGACAGGCAGACAAACTGGACTGCAAACGTAACCTCGTTGGCAGACGTACTAACAGTAGCATCGTGTAATCTACAAACTCTGACAATAGACTCTTCCTAAACTTAAACTCTTAAAACTTCCACGATGCATTTTATGTACTGTGGTTATTCACTGCCACTTTCATTGTGGAAACTGAACATATTAAACAATGCAGCAAATACATAGTTTGCAGAAGTTAAGACGTCGTTGAAGAGAATGAATGGGATCCCAAACATGTATTGCAAAGACGATGCACAATGCCCAAGCAGTGCAGCAGTCTACAGCATAGAGCCTGCTGTAGCAGCTGAGAAAATGGCCAGCAGCGTGTATTGACTGTGAAATACAGTCCATTTCATACGGTGTGGAAGCGTGGTTGATGAGAAGAAAACACTCTCACCATGGCAACATGAGAGGAATGTTTTCACAAAGACTTAGTAAATAGTATTGATTGGAAATTCCACTTGAGTTTGATAACCAACGCTTGTCTCTTGAACTATTTATTCTTTGTAACTGTGATGCAATTTTCTGTACTGTTGAAAATGAAAATGAAGTGTCTTAAAATTAAACTGAATGGGTAGAGTTTCTTTTTCCTAAAACATCTCTCATCCTCTCTGTTATATTGTGGTCATTGGGTATGATGTAACTGTAAAGACTTCCGCCTACTTTTGTCCCCGGTAATAACGTCTCCAATTCTAATCTGAAAAAAATAAACAGTAATCTCCAATAAAGTCAAGCAGCTGCTTGCACTGGCAGTGTGAAGGGGTCCCCCCCCACCACATTGTGTTGCAGGATCATCTGGGTTCTTTCCATTTCCCCGGTTCTGCAGTGTTGTACTTGGTACTAACACAGACCTTCACTGGCAGTCGGGTGTGCAGCCGGGGCTTGTGTGAGCTCAACCCTGACTGTCCCTCACACACCCCGGAGCCTTGTGAAAAATGAGACCGTGGAGAATGAGATAATAACATTATGGAAGGGGAGTGTGTGGATTTGCGATGGACTCATGCGCATCGGAATGTGTGTGTGCGTGCGCTATGGAGCGTGCACCTGTAGCCTGTGCGGAACATAATTGTGTCCTCCCATGTGTAAAAACTATCAATCAGGTTCACTTAATGTTGTGTCATTATGGGTAAATTAAAATTCCACAGTGATCGATAGGGTATTGACTGTCATATTATGAGTGTACAGTGCATGATGATTAATCCTTTTGAACTCATTCCAAATTTATTCTGGATATTCATTTTGTGTTTGTGTGGCCAATGGGGAGCAACTAGATGGGCAGACTCAATATTTACAAAAGCATGGCCATACTACATAATGAGTTTACTGTTTACACGTGAATTAGCATTGTGTGCTGTCATATAGCTTGATAAGACAGTGAATGGTTCCTTTTGGATGTCTGCCTGAGATTTGGCATGTTAGCCTATTCACACATGCCAGAGCTGCTGAAAATCTCTCTCTCCAACCAGGGCTGATTATTGTCACGAATCAGTATTTAGACAAAATACTGGCATGAGGACAAAGCAGACAAAACAAAGCAACTGGAGAGGATATATCACATTACAATTGCATAGCTGCACTGAATGCATTCATTGTTACTTTTTTGGTTAGAAAGTACGTGATATATGAATAAAGCAGTGTTCTGATTCCAAGACAGCTCCAATACTGCCTAAAACGCTGCTATCGGTGTCGGGAAGTACTGGAGTTAATGTACCAATCCGATACCACGTATTAAAGCCTTAAAGAAAATCTACGTAAAAGTAGTTTATTTTTGTTTTTTTGTTGTTGTTATAACTGACTGTCAAACTGGATAATAAAATAAAGTTCTGTGGCGTTCATTGTTTGTGTTTCTTCATGTTTCACAAAGAGTTTAAGCTGAGCCAGACCGACAACAAAGATAGAAATCATTTCACATCCATACAGCGATAGTAGTATACAGCTGTTAAAACATAATAAAATACACAACACTGGTTTCGGATCAGTACTCGGTATCGGCCGATGCACAAGTTGTGGTATCAGAATTGGTATCGGGAAGCAAAAAATGGTATCGGACCATGTCTAGTTTTACTACACGTGTCAATAATCAGTCACTTTTTCACTTGGTGTTTCAATGGCAGCAATCCGTTATACATGCTTATCCTCCATTTAGGGCTTCCGCTGTCTCTACTGTATCATTTATGTGTGTGGCAACATGTCATTTATCTGAGCCTTAAGCACTGCCAACAGTATGGTTTTCTTTTCAAAACTCCCATTTTGTGTCAAATCCGGAAGTATCATCTGTTTCCATTCCATGCAGTTTTCCCAAGAGCTTTATAATGATGTGTTTGAAAATCCTTCTGGCTCTGTAACAAAGTGCTATTCATTCGAGAGAGGTAGACACACGGACCAAGACTGCAAGCGGAAGTGTGCATTCTAAGTGTGTGTGTTTTTCTTTATTTCCGTGTGTGTTGGGCCCTGTATAATAGTGCGCATGACACAGAGTGTGTGAGTGAGGCAGACAGATAATCTCTGCCTGCCGTTCAGTGTGTACGCTTCTTTGTAAGTGCTCCCTTATTTTCCATTATGACTTAAGCACAAGAGGCATTAGCGACACTGAGTGAAAGCTATGCCTGATTTAATAATATTGCTCATCCAATTTAACAAGACCAGATTATGTTAATATAATCATAATGCACCCAACTCAACTTAGCCTCACTGAATGTCCGCCTTGGAAATTACCTGTTCTAGCTCAGTAATTAATATAGTTCAGACGCTGATGACATGATTTTACCAAAAGAGACACTGATATAGTTCATCATCTTTTTGGAGAAGAAATTATTTTTTTCCCTGTAATTCTGTTTCTTCTCCATGCCCAAAGCCTTTTATATTTTGTAATTGCACTGGTGAAAGTGAGTCTTGTGCTTCCGTTTGATACATTTGTGCGAGTCTTTGCACTAAGATGGCTAAATCTGTTTTGCTTGCCTCTGTTATGAATGCGAAAAGTTTTCCAACAAACTATTAAGTACTCTGAGGTGGGTCATTGTGTGCATGACATAGTGTGTGAGCTCTATGTGTTGAGCTTTCAATGTACAAACCCACTAGAAAATGTGAAACAATTCAAAACTGTAAAGTGACTACAATTCTAACTGTGGAGAAGAAGGATATAAATAACAAACTATGTTTGTGGTGGAAATCTAGGGGGAGGAATAAAAATATGGAAGAGATTATTCACTGCCATTGACTACTGAGTGTCAGCTTGTTATTCTTGCATACAGTACCTTGCTTTCCCTTATTTGCATGCCATCTTTCAAGTGAGGTGATTATCATGCCAAGTCAAAGTGGAAAGTTTGGGAACGAGAGAAGAAAAGAATTGAGAGCCGGGTGCACGGTAACAAGATAACAAATTAATGATAGGTGGGTACTGCTGAGGTGAAAAAAACAATGTGATGATGCTATTGTATGATTGATTTCCGTGGCCTGACAGTCACATTGTGTTATTTAAACTGCTCTGTGTGAAACAACTTGTCTATATCTATTAAGAAATAGCAAATATCAGCAGCTTGAAAGTTGTATTCCGAGGTAATGTGTCTTGGTTTGTTTTGGAGTCAGTTTCCACTGGTTACTAAGGTGGAGTAGACACTTCCTCAAAACAATGCACCAATTAAGAACTCAAGACACAAACAGAACAAAAACATGTTCTTTCAAAAAGCTACGTTGGGACTAATGTAATTGCACCACGCACTCTTTTCAATTCATTGAATGCAGAAATTGTGAATATGCATTGGCTTGATTCTCTGACAGTTGTGCCTAGAAATGCATTTAAATAGCCACAGCCATCTGGTTGCATGGTGCATCTCTTTAAAACCTCCTGAAATGTATTTGGAGAGTAGATCCACTCCTCCACTAAGCGTGCTTGGGCAGCAAGGCGAAGCTTGTGCTTTTGGCTAATACAATATTTCCAAGCTATGATCAGTTTTAGGCAACTAAAATACTTGGTTAAGGTTAGGGAAAGATAATGGTTATCGTGATGAGAGGGTAAACGGAATTGCTTGGATGGGACCCAAAAATTCTGGTTTCCTGCAGTAAAGTCAGACTCATAAAATAAACACATGGACAGTAAAACACAGGGCTAAGACATTTTTGAGATGTTGCTTCTATTTGTAACCGAAGCTTTGTCTTATGGTGAGAATAGTGGTGAGATTACAACTGTGCTTCCTGTAAACACAGCGGTTAATTAACCTCCTCATATGTGTCAAATCCATGGTCACTGTTCTGTGGTTACCCCAAAGGGTAATCCTTTAGCAAGGCTTGTGGACGCTAGAGCCCCCAAGCAAACACGAAACCTTCTGTAATTTTCCTTTTTGACCTGCAGGAATGTCACTGCACATCTCAGAACGGGGGGAAAAAAAGCAGCCTGGCTTAAATTTCCCATCTGGCTTCAGGCCTTAATCCGTACCAAGGGACAGTTGAGGACACATGTATTTACAGACCTGTGTTCTCCGTATGGGAGGCCTCAAAAGACTAATTAACACAGGTTTCTCTTTTGGTGTCGTTCAAGAAAGTGAACAGGGACATGATGGAATACTGTGTACATAGACATCTACAGGGTCAATATGATCCTCTACGCATCCATGCTTTGCTGCTCTAAACTCAAGTGCATTGACACTTGCTGCAATGTTAAAGGTAATTAAAAAAATCAAAGAATCTAATACATCAGACCTGGGCCGGCCGGGCGCCACGAGAGGTCTTAAGCTCCCTCAGTTGTGTTTTCTTTGCCTCCTTAGTTCACCGCATAGCGATCAACGCTGAAGATGTTGGGAGCATATGAAACCAGACGATGTAAGGAATCCATTGGTACCAGCATTGACATGCTCGCTTTTCGGGTGCAAGGGATAATAACGCTACAAATGTAGGTTGACTGTAATTTTGAAAACAAATTGCCCTCTTACAATTTTTAACAGCCCCTCATTCAAATCATCCTGGCGGCAGGACTGCACCAAACCCATTATTTTTTGTATTGTGTTCACATTATATGGTCGTAAATGTTTCTGAATGATAAAGGGCTATAGTAGTTTCCTTATCACTCCAAAACTAGACTTTAACATCGGGTCAAGCGTTAATTGGTCTTTTAGTTGGCAAAGTTTAGCAAAGACTATAAAAGGTAAATTAAACAAAAGAAAGGAAACCAATGACTTTTAAATTTAAGGTTCAAAAGATCAAAATGTGATAGGTTACGCTTTTAAATGTTATTATGGCTTGTCTACACAGTTGGCATTAACTACAGGAAGTGTGTATTGGGCTTTTACAACGCAAACCGCATTGTGCCTAAAAACACAATGAAACCGCCATGTGCAGTCAGCTGTGTGCATTTTATGTGCACCTGGAAGTGACATAATGCATACAAAGTGCACAGGCCGACCAATAGGTTGATCCTACTGGAACCGTGGCCCCAGGCTCGAGTAAAAACTTGGTTTTCAAGTTTAGACCCAATTTTGATGACACAATGTAATATTACCTTAGTCCAATGGAAAACTCTTTTCAATGCAAGATTTGCTGTGATATCCTTTGCATTGAATTGATAATCCACAAAAAACAAATTAGCTTGTGTCACATTGCGTCTGTCATAGGATAATGCTGTACATCTGAGCAAATGAACACAGCCTGTCTCTGACACCCACGGAACATGCTACTCTAATACCAACGTCCAGCCTGTACTGTACTTGGCATGTCAGGCTGGCAGATGGGTCGGGCACCCAGCAACCTCTGACATTTAACCTTCAGAGAAGCAAGGCCATGGATTCTGTCCAGTGGTCTTCATCATTCTCGAATGTTCTGCCAAAATGGATGAAGGACACTTGGGCCAACTTGGGCCAGATGCTGTGTCAAAGGAGACCATATGACTTCACAGCTGATATTCCAACAGATTTCCTTGGTAATACAAAACGTTTTGGGCCATAGAAACCACAGCATATTAAGCAGTATCTTTCCAATAGATGCAGAAAATGGTACATGTACATATGGAGAGGAACTTTATTTTATCAACCACATCTGTGTTTCTGCAAGCGACTGGGAAAAAAACTGTTCTTCGCACAAACGACCTCGTCAACATGAGATAACGGAATGATGTAGAATCAAGTTTTGTTATGGCTGCACCCTTAATCAGCTGAGCCTATTGTGTCAGTCGTTTGACTGCCTTTGTTCATTTAATGACTGAACCCTGAAGACACAATAGAACATTATATTTTTGAAGAGCGGGCTAATTAACGCTGCTTATTAGTGAGACATCAACACTGGAATAACAAAAGAAAAAGGAAAGCTACAGGGTTTGGATGGGATGCATACTGTGACATATCAGATGTTTCTACATGAGTTGAAACTTAACATAAAAGGGATGACAAAACTGAAAGCAAGAGAGAGAGTAAATTTAAAAAAGCACCGTAGGTGATTAAAACATAATATTAAGCCCTTGCTGAAAAATAATGACTCTAAAATAAGAACAAACGTAGTCGGTGTAAGAAAATGGCACTGGCCTTGAAGCAAGGTGTGCCAAGTCCTGAGGACTTATACAATTAGGCTTCTTATTGTAAGCTAGGACTATCGCTTAGAAACCTTTTGACACATTGATGTTCATAATGAATTTGGTGTAGTGTGTTAAGGACTGAAACATACCAATATAAAACTATTTCTGTATGCCTCGGGAGAGAAGCTTTTCATCATTAGCACTTCTTCTGCTACTGTGGACTTCCTAATCCACACAGGAGGCTAAGATCAATTTTCTAGTGCATCTGATTTGTGTCCAACGCCATTTTGTCATGTTGGGCCGTGGAAGACTGAGCCACTTGCTGAAGCAAGCAAGGCTTTGATTGACATTCAGCTTCATGTAGGCATGCAACACATAGAGGGTTTGGTAAACATGCTTCCCTTCCACTGTTGGAACAGAGTGCCTTACTGGGGTGGTTAGGTTGGGATGGCAATTCCAGTTGTCATTAGTCGGAGAGAGAGGGAAAAACAACACCTTCTTGACATAGACATAGTTGCTGATACTGACTCTGATTTCTCTTTATACGGAAAAATAGATAAAAAACCATGCCCGGCATCAACCATGTTTAACTTGTAAGATCATGTTTAAAGTACAAGGAAAATATAGAATGAAGGTTGCTAGACAGGGATAGGGAGTTTGAGCCGACCCGAATCTTAGGCATAATAATAAATAAATAAGCAAATATTTTTTTGCAGAGCTTTGAAATTACATAAAACAGATCAAACGGCAAGCGAATTGGGTGCCCACTGCCCCTCAGCACATACTCAAACACACATACACTTTGTCCTGTGAAGTGAGCATCTGATGATTGGCTGCAGAAACACTCATAGAACAGGAATACAGGGAAAGAGAGAGAGGACACCTTAATGTGTTATCACCATATGCTGTTAGCTACTGATGGATGCCGCTCTCGCAGGCACTGGAGCAACTTATCGCATTTGCTGGTGACACTGTCGCCGCTGATAGAGTTAAAGATAAGCCATCTGTTCGTAACAGCAGCACTGCTTCACTTGCAGGGATAGGGGTGTCTAAAGTGTACACGACTCTGCGTGGTGTTTGCCTAAATTACTGTTGCACAACATCCTCAAAGCATCTATGTGCAAAGCATGGATAGTTGCATGTGTGATCATCTGCCGTGATGAGTGATTATGAAAATATCAACATGGCCTTAAATGACCCATGACATGGTGCTCTTTGGATGCTGTTATGTAGACCTTAGTGGTCCTAATACTGTATCTGAAGTTTCTTTTATATAGACCTTAGTGGTCCCCCAGTACTGTATCTGAAGTCTCTTTTATATAGACGTATGTGGTCCCCATAATCTGTATTGAAGTCTCTTTTAATAGACCTAGTGGTCCCCTAATACTGTATCTGAAGTCTTTTATGTAGACACTTAGTGGTCCCCTAATATGTACCTGAAGTCTCTTTTATATAGACCTGTGGTGCCAATATCAACTCTGAAGTTCTTTTATAGACCTATTGGTCCCCTAATATGTATCTGAAGTCTCTTTATATAGACCTTAGTGGTCCCCTATACTGTATCTGAAGTCTCTTTTATATAGACCTTAGTGGTCCCCTAATACTGTATCTGAAGTCTCTTTTATTAGACCTAGTGGTCCCCTAATACTGTACTGAAGTTCTTTTATGTAGACCTTAGTGGTCCCCTAATATGTACCTGAAGTCTCTTTTATAGACCTTAGTGGTCCCTAATACTGATCTGAAGTCTCTTTTATTAGACCTTAGTGGTCCCCCATACTGATCTTGAAGTCTTTTATATAGACCTTAGTGGTCCCCTAATACTGTATCTGAAGTTTCTTTTATATAGGACCTTTGTGGTACCCTAATACTGTATCTGAAGTTTCTTTTATATAGACCTTAGTGGTCCCCTAATACTGTACGAATGAAGTCTCTTTCCTGAAATCCAGCCTTGGTGCAGAATTCCAGCCACTAGAGCCGGTCCCACAATGAGCTTTCCGTAGTATGTGCCATTCCTGAGTCTGTAGCTTTTGAGGAGGAGGGGGAGGGGGCAAGATGGAGGCTGTGGGCTGTGGCCTTGACTAACTGCCACTTTGCTCGTTTAATAGTCATGATGTCTCTCTCTCTCATGGGTGGGCCAAATTCTCTGGGTGGGCAAAGCAGAGAAAGGGGAGGTAATCTTGCTCCTTATGACCTTATAAGATCAGGCTGGGGGTAAGTCATATTAATGTTAAAAAAAACCTCAAAGTGACATTTTCAGGCCATGGGACCTTTCATAAATAAGAGGAGAGGAGTGACACGTTCTGCCAACATAATGCAATGTAAGCAGGTTTCTCAGAGGCGGCTGTAAAAGTGAACACTTGGTGAATCTGTCACTCTTGTCCTATTGCTGTAGAATGTATGCAAAGTCACGCTAACAAGCTATCAGTCACATTTCTTGTTAACATCCTACCTTGCAGTAGTTGGTGTTTTTTTTTTTTTTTTTAAAGAGTCGGGGGAAAAAATCAACATACAGCAACTTTAAGCTACCTCAAGAGCTTTTGATAAGGCCAGGAGGCTTTTGACACGCTTGAGAAACTCACCATTAGCGAAATGGCCTGTTACCCAGAGGGCAAAGCTAAAAGAAAGAAAGCACCAAGATAAAGACCCACCATAGGAACAAGGTTATTCTCTAATGGTTTGGGGTTATGACTGCATACTTGCTCTCCACACAAGCATTCCTGTGAGGCCTTTGAAGCCGAGATCATTGCTAAAACATATATTCTGTTGTGTACAACTTTCCCTTATATATTCTCTTTTTTAGAGAGTATGATGGCATCACTCATACGCAACACATCACTATAGGTACTGCACATAATTAGAAAAAAAAATACATATGATTGTAATCAAGCAGTTCTTGATATTTTGAGTACTACGTAACAACATTTATTCCGGGCATGATAAGCCCAGATGGACATTTGAAAAGTTTTGAACAGCATTGTTCTTCTCCTGAGAGATGAATGAACCAGAACCATTTCAGAAGAATCCATTCCTGAGTATTACAAAGCTAGCATTGCTTTGGATACTGTCCAGACTGGCCTTTCATAATTTTTACCAAGCAAATATCTACTTTTAGACTTCAACAGCGTAATGGTGTTTGCTTAACTGAGCAGCCAGCAATCACTCTCTTCTGTGCCAGTGTCATATCAGTGATCAAGTGTGGCTCAGTTCCTGTCTGAGAGGAGGGCTGCCAGATATAATGCAATAATAACTGGTGCACAGCTTGTCTAAGGGAACCAAGGTCCTATTTCACTGCTGTTGATACAGGGATTAACTCTTTGCACTCTTTCTCTACCATCTCTGAAGCCCTTGAGCTTCCGAGAGCATAATGAGCCAATTGTAATTCCTCACCGATAGCTTTGTATTAAAGAGTGTATGAACAAAAGAAACACTGGACATTTCTACTCCAAGTCAAAAGACTGAACTTAGAGTAGTCTCAAAGGCAGAAACATGTTTTTGCCTCATTATTCTATGATGGGGACAGACACAACTGCCTGTACCGGATCTTAAGGGAGAGACACTTTGCAAAGGGGGGTATCTGGAAATCCCCACACAAAAGTATAAAACCCAAATTCTGATCTTCATCTCTTATCGTGAATCAGCAGCATAGCAGAATCCGGCTGCAAATTGAGTTTAATTAATAGCTAATGAATGCCTGGAAATAATAATACCATTTGAGTAAAATGAAGGCTATTCCACAGCACTTAGTGGCTGCATCTGCTATGGCCACATGTCATGTGATAAACATCTTTCAAGCATCCATTATCTCGACATTATTTAGAGCTTTCACTGTAGCAGGTGGCTCTCATCTTATATGAATTGCTGACCTTGAAATAATGTAAATGCATCAACTAGATGTGATGTGTTTAAAATCGTAACAGCTTTTAGTCTCGACAAGGAGCACTCCTCTTATCTGACATAGTGGACGTGAACCTGCACTGCTCCCCCACAGATGCCTAGTGTGATGTTTGACAGATTTCTCCCTCTCCAGCTAGGCTCACAGTAAATGTCCATCTGGCAGCGTCCCATGGGTACTTATTATTCTCAGCTAGCCAGGGGTTTTCTGTTTCCGAGCAGTCAGCCAGCGCCTGCCTCAAAGAGTTGAGAGCCGGACCAGAACTGCTTGCAGATGCTGAGCCGGGTAGCCAAACTGTGCTAGTGTAGTGGCATGGCACTGGGTTTTCAATTACACAATGAGGTGGTGGTCTCCCACAACTGCCCAAGTAAGAAAAGTCAAGGGGGCTGATAACATCTATGTATTTGAGACAAAAAAACAACAATTAAGAGTAACATCAAGGAATGCCAGTGTTCTCATTTGTCCAATTGACTCGTTCCACCTTGAAGATGAGATGATGGATTTCCCCCTCATGAACAGATGCTCAGAACCATGGGTAGTGTTGAGAGATCCTGCTGTCCCGGTCTGAGGTACAGCTATGGTGGATTCAATCATGCAGTTGACCTCTATCACACTCGTGCAGCCTGCTGAGTGTCTCCAGAAACAGTCAAAACATTGGATGCTACACTTGTTTTGGCATTCAGCAGCTGAGATTGTTTTCACATTGGGGTCGCTTCTTTCAACCAGAGTTCCGTTGTTCACCAGATCACTAGGCCTGCTAGTCTGCTGTCAGCCTTGCTCGCCACTACCACAATCGGTGGTTTGCTTGCACAGGCCTTGCGCAACACTGGGCAGTTGTTAGCATCATTGCCAGGAAGTAATTGGCGCCATTTTGATATAAAAAAATAAGTTAAAAGTCTGCTTACCAATCACTTCCTCCATTTAAAAAAGAAAAGAAAAAAGTTCTGATCTCAAATCTTTATTAAATGTTATTACTTGTATAGCTAACAATTGAACAAAGCCATCAATGATGTCTGATAAAGACACAAGTATACTAATCTCAGATCAACTTGTATTGGTTTACCAATTGTAGGCACAGCCTATATATATATATATATATATATATATATATATATATATATATATATATATATATATATATACCTCCACAGTATGCATAACTAGGTTTGGATATGACCAATTGTTTAAACCACTCATGAATTTGGACTGAATTGACAGCGCGAGCCTGTCACTTGAGCCTTCTAAAAAGTGAGCATAAAGTAAAAAAGAAAAAAGAAAAAAAAAGAATTAGAAGATGGTCCCTAAGGGACGTTTGTTAAGCTCTCCCCCGGAAACAGGACATCCAAGGCTATGTCACCATATGGACTCTGTTGGTGTCCACAGCACCAGGGGTTTCATGTTGATATGTGCAGTCAGAAAGAGCAGAATGGTTCACAGCTTAACATATGAGATATTTCCTCACACCCACCGTGGTGTGGAAACAGACACCATCCGTGCTGTGGTTGTTTAAGTCAACACTGCCGGCGTATTCTTTGAACAATCTGGGCCATGTGATTCTCATTTGAATAAAATTCAAATTGAAAGCACAGAGCACACAATCCGCTTGCCAGAAAAAGCAACCATTGTGTATTCCCATGCACACGTGGGGAAATGGGATGGGTGAGGACTGCAGAGCATCGCACACCTTGCTGAGCAAACAGCAGCAGCTTGGTGTCTCTTGGACTCCTCCCCCCCTCTTCCTTATTGACGCAGTCACATCACTCCCCAACACACATGACAACTCAAACATGACTCTTACTCTTGAGAACAGTGCGATGAGAAATTAAATGAGTCTTACCTAGAGGGGAATAGTTGGTCACACCTGGAAGCGGGCCATTGGGGACAAGAGGGAGAAGGGGGGCGGGAAATAACAGGGAGAGAAAGAGAGAAGAGAAACGTCAGCAAATTACAATGAACAGCAAGCTAAACTTCAATGCAGGCTGAGGCTGTCACTAGCTCCCCTGAAAAATGATAGTGTCCCCGCATTGTATGGGCTGGGGTTCAAAGAACAGTCCCTGTCAAGAGGGCGGCGTCATTTATCAATCGAGGGACATGAAACGACCGAGATAGTTTTCCCTGAGGACCCAAAATTTGTGCAACTTGCATTATTATTTGCCAGTATTTCAAGATTCTGAGGGTGGAGGCAGAGAGGATGTAAGCAGAAACCCAATCTGTTACTGACAAGCTTTTTCCTTTTATGCACCAGTGTAACATAACCACTGAACAAACAAATGTGCTCACACAAACATGCACCAAGTTGTTCCCCTCTCTCCGTATGTGTCTGAGGTAATTTAGCGGCCCTCACATACAGTATCTCTCGCCCCGTGCTCTCGGACCTTTGCTACATTTCCCCGACAATAGTTTGACAGCCGACGTCCAACAGCCTAATGGAATGGCAGTCCCACATTACTTAGAGTGGCCCAAGCACAAACCAAAAAAACAGTATGCTTAAAAAAAAAAAAGCAACATTTAACCACATTGTCACTGTGTCACCGCCTGACAGTCATATCTCCAAAGATTGTAAAGGGATACTAGAATACCTGCACTCTCCTCAGCTGAAAAATATACCCTGGATTTCCCTTACTGCATGCAGTTTTCCTCTTTCTTTTTTACAATTAAAGTGGTCCCTCTATGAATGTACTCTATTCTAAAGTACAGTTGTGCTTTCTGGTAAATGTGCAATAAAACAAGGGAATGGAGTGAGCTGACAATAACTGGGTGTAGTGTGAGGGAAATGGTAGGCTCAGGACTAAATCAGAGTTACAAATGCTTACCAGAGCAGTCTAGTTGTGTTGCTAAGCAGAAATTGCCTGTGATATGATTTATCACCAATGATGACTATCCCCCTGCATTCACTTACATTTTTTTTGTGCGGATGCGACAAATCCCAAGGGGATCAACGAAGGGGGAGTGTGATTACAATATCTGTTTTGCTCGTGAGAACAAATCTACTTTCAGGGAGATTGGGGGGGTGGAGACTGGGGTTCATTCTCTGGGATGCTCATTACCATTCTGTCTGACACACATTCACACTCGCTGCTACTGTTGTTGCTAAACAGAGAGCTCATCGGAGGACCTTGAAGCTTCATGCCGGGAAAATTGGACCCAGGGGAGATGGTGGCAGGGACTGATGTCAGGCTTCAAGAGCCACTAGAAGCACCTGGGGTTTCACTGACATTAGCAACGTGTTGTTTGGTAAAGCGCGAGTGAGAGACCAAGACACTTGAAGGGATGGCAGTGAAAGACAACACTAAAAATGGAGAGGAGACGAGTGGGATGTGGCAACATTTCCAATTTGATACATTCCAGCATTAAGTTTAAATGCCAAAGATCCATGGCAGATTTAAAAAATAAAAGACTGAAGAATCACAACAACACAACTTACATTACCAAAAATGATTCCTGATATTATCTACAACTTAGCAAACCATTCATGCTAAAATATAAGAGAGGTGAATAACATCTTCTTGTGATCACATGTTGCGTTTTTTAATAGAGGCACTTTTTACAGCGGAGTGAAGATTATTGATTTTTCCTCCGTTCTATGGTGGAAATTTGGAAGCCTGGCCAATCAAAAGCAGTGGAGGTAGCGTGGGCCTAAGTGGTTTAAACCAGCAGGGATGGT
>NC_045751.1:2292889-2295975 GCF_008692095.1 Etheostoma spectabile
GGGGGGGGGGGGAGAGCGAGAGCGAGAGGGAGAAATCAAAGCTCTGGTGACTTCAATAAACCCACTCTGTGAACCAGGAAAAGATGGAAGACAGAGAGACTTTTTTCACCCTCTCTCAACCTCCTGTTTTAAGCAGATAAGCTGCTTTCAGGGTTTTAGTTATGCTGTGAAGAACCCACAACACGACATGGAAACTTTTGACAAGGCAAAGAAAAGCTGAGAAGTCATGTTGTCTCTTCTGTATTGACAGAAGGGATTTGGGGGATGTTTGGAGTGGTCAGTGCAGGAGGGAATTACAAAAAAAAAAACCTCCGTCATGCAACATAGTGAGCTGCTCAGACATGAGTTTCAGTGAAGGCATGGACTCAATTTTGTAAAGTTTTGCTTTGGCTCGCCATTGCAATGAAGCAGAAATGGCTATGCCAAGATGAGAAACTGGCAGCCACACCATGAACCCTTTGAATTTGCTTCCAGATTAAAGGGGTTTCTTTCTTCTATGTGATGTGACAATTTAATTAGGCAATTTTCTCTTGTTATTGCTCACCGTGATATTTCTTGGGCCAAAATAGGTTGGGGAAGCAGTACAATGGAATGTTTCTGTAGTTGATACTATAGGACTTTGAAATTCTATCACAAGCTACACATCCATTAAAAGCTCATGCATACACTACTTATGTATATAGTATAGAAATATATTACCACAATATCCAATGTTGTGGAGTATTGGAATACATGTACCGGCGTTACGTTTTCACAATACAAATTATGAGTAACTGTATTCCTTTAGTTACAATTTAAATAGTACATGACGATACTTCTCTTTTTCACGAGTTGATTCACTATCTAAACAAAATAAGGCAACTCCATGCATTTCCCAGAAGCCCCAATCTGAATACGAAAAAAATGAGCTATTTGCGTGATCACTGATAGTAGTAATAGGTAGAGATGGAGCCGACACAACACGGCCAGTGCAAGAATGTGTTTCTATCTTGGAAATTCAAACAGCATTTCACATTAAAGAAAGAACATGGAGAAGGAAATGTAACTGTGCAGTGCAACCTCTGCTTGTCAGCAACCAACCTCCTTTCACATTACTCCCCCTCCAAACTGAAGCATCTTAAAGTTTTTTTTTTTTTAATTAGCCAAGGGTAGTCGTCTGCTGTAGTCACCTTGCTATTTTATAGTTGTATCAGGTAGTAACCGCTTACTTGACCTGCCACTTTACATTCTCCTATGTACACTTTACATGTGCTGATTTACCAGCCCCAAAGACGTTGAAAGACTGACTAGCACCGTTTGACGTTAGCTAAAATTAGCTCGGGGTAGCAAGACTGCAGTTAGATTTTTGTAGTAGGCTATGCAGTTAGGGACTACAAATACATAAATCTATCTGCTTGTTCACGTACACATTCAGCCAGTTGGAACAAAGGAACACACCATAATAGGCATGTTTAGTAAGCAGTAGTTCATGCCCGCATTCCCACATTTATAAAATGCAAATCAATGCGTTACTCAGATTGAATAATGTAACGGAATACGTTAAAAATTACATTTTTGGGAATGTATTCTGTATTCTGTAACGGAATACGTTTGGAAAGTATTCTTGCCAAAACTGTTAATAAAAACATTGATTGCACACTCAGGGAGTCACATATTGAACTGTGAACACACGTGGCCTAGTCTGTACTGCGCTGAGTTAAATATAGATTCATGCAGCTTACAATTATAAATGCTATGCAACTGTTTGCACCTCATCTTGTTAAAAGTATCAACACGTGGTATTTACAGGATGTAAACAATGTCTTTCCACCATAAAGCCATTGATATGTAAAGAAAACATGGCGACAGACATTACACTTTGTCCAGAAATTTGAATGAAACTTAAAGAGACATCAAATGCCCTTGGTGGGATATATTCAGTCCTCTGAGAATTTGAGGCTCTTGGACAAGGACATCACTTCCCTCCAGGGAGATCCTTTTTGAGACAGCCGGTCTTGACTTTTCTCATTCATCACATAACAGTCTTTGCACCACGATGGGGACAACCATGCATTTTCAGGGAGTTGAAGGAGCTTGTGTCTGGTCACTAACAGCGGCCACACCTACTGATAAATTGAAATTATCTCTTTTTGCGCCACTGTTTTTAACCTAAATCTATGATCTCTGTGTGCTAAATGTGATCCAGGGACGCTACACCCATAACAATAATGATTGTAAGTGATGTGACCTTTTTAAACTGGTACAATGTCTGGGTCCGTGTCTGGTGATGAAGACTACGCTCATAATTTGCAGGTTTTCTATGCAGTGATCACAGATCACACATTATCACTCACATAATTAACACAGAAATAATTTACCATCTTTTGATCTGGCCTTAAATACCCATAAAGATTACGACTTGTATCTCCCATTACACAAATGACCATAGTATATCTCTGAGGGTTTAATTGGGTTGTTAAATATCACTAGTGGTTCAATCCTTTCTTGTCCATATTCCGTTTTAGATACCATTGTCACTGCCCCATGTAAGTTGAGTGAAGATGTGAGTTGCGTATGCGTCACTTTGCCACAAGTAGCATACAAGATGCTAACAAGAGACTTCTGTAATGTCAACACTACAAAACCCTGGAGGTGACATGAAGGGGAAAAAAAACAGAATAAAATAAAAATAACAAACAATTTGCGAGATCTTGACTTTGTTTTGCGAGATATTGAGTTTTATCTCACAAATCTCACAAATTCAACAAACCATAAGGCTAACTAGCTAGCAAAAATAAACGATGAATGCACTTAGACAACCAAGGTGATGTCATCATGTCATGCCACTAGCTAGATACCAGCTAGCTACTAAGATTAGCCTGTAGTCATCAACAGTCAACATCCATGTCCATTCTAACACTACACTTTGGCATGTATTAATTAGTAATGCTTATCAAAATAAAAATGTGAAATGAATAAAAATAATAAAATGAATGTATTTAGTAGGGATGAGCGAGTACAGCATTATCTGTATCTGTTTACCATATGACTTATCTGTATCCGGATTCGTACTCGGACTGGGCGGGGCCTAAACCGGAAGTGGTCAG
>NC_045751.1:2295985-2296716 GCF_008692095.1 Etheostoma spectabile
GAAGTGGGTCAGGTTCTCTTGAAATGTGCAGGGCTTTAACCGGTATGTTATTTAAGCATGGAATTGATATGAGTTGATCAAAAATTGTTATATTTATTGCTGATTCGAAAACTATTTACATGACAGCCATTGCGCGTCAGCTCATTGTGTTTCATGTTAACAAACAAACTATATACAGAACGTTTGCAACAATGAATACAACACATAGTTGCAATTATGAAGTAAAATGTAATGAACAAGAGTTTTCATACTCAATATAACTTTCTTTTTAACTTTTAATTTTTTTATGATCATGTGATATTTTTTTTTTTTGGTTCTTTTTTTTTTTTTAATTTCCACACCAGTTAATATGTGTTAGTTGTGTGTGTGTGTGAGTAGAGAGAGACACAGAGAGAGAGGGGGTGGGGGGCAGCTGACAGTAAAAAAAAAAAAAATCTCCGATGGCAGAGACGCAGGCAGCATGTCTGAAACCCATGTTCACCAGAAATCTACTGGTTACTATGTAAGGACTACAAACCCCACGTTCACCAGAAATCTACTGGTTACTATGTAAGGACTACAAACCAAAGTTAAAAACAAACCTGAAGCTGAAGAAACCCTAAACGTTAACGGAACAGATCCGCAGACCCGATTGACTGCCTGCCTGACGGAGCGGGAGCGAGAGAGAGAGAGAGAGAGCGAGCGAGAGAGAGAGAGGCAGAGGGAGCGCATTTCTCCTTGTTCTGTGTGTG
>NC_045751.1:2296726-2296850 GCF_008692095.1 Etheostoma spectabile
GTGATTGATCCGAGCGGGTTTGTAGGCGGGGGGGGCGCTTTGATTATCACAGAACGCTGCGCGGCCAGTTGAGGAGTTTTATTCAATTCGAGCATGGATATTGACTCATATTACTCGTATAATA
>NC_045751.1:2296860-2297059 GCF_008692095.1 Etheostoma spectabile
CGGCAAAAGTGCTTTATCCATACCGGATACTCGGATCACCCCTAGTATTTAGACAACCAAGAAGATGTAATCATGTCGTGCTACTAGCTAGCTAGCTATGTTAGCCTTATAGTTTGTTGGATTTGTGGGATCTCACAAAACAAAGTCAAGATCTCGCAAAAGTGTGTGTCCCCAGTACATGTTTTTCTGTTCATTTTTT
>NC_045751.1:2297069-2298495 GCF_008692095.1 Etheostoma spectabile
TTCTGTTTTATTTTTTCCCTCCATTTCACCTCCGGTTTACTGTACAATACAGTAAAAACGGACTTACGTACCGAAGTTCTTTTACTGCTGGCTACAAGCTAGCAATCAAACAACCATAGATAGCTAAAACGTTTTGGAAATTATTCCCGTCTTCTGTTATTGTTTGTAATGAGAAAAGTTTCTTATTTCATGGATTTCAAAAATTTCAGTATGACACATTATGCCGTAAACCGTTTAAATCTGAGCATGCGCAACTAACATCTGCACTCGACTCACATTCTCAACAACCCTCACTCATATTTTCAACTCCTCAGAGATGGAGGACTGAAGGTGATCAGAGCGGTAGTAAATTGTGGCCCTCTGCAGGGGTGGAGAGGCCATCTGGCGATTCTGGCAAATGCCAGAAGGGCCGGACCATTTTTTATATGTGGGCCGGTCTGATTTTTTTTTTTTTAATATACAAAGGAATTGTCTATAAAGGCCAGACAGCGCATATGATGGGTTTTTATTGCTTGCACGATTTTACTATGGTTATAATAATTATTATATTAATATTAATAATAAATATTAAGCATTTAGCCAGTGGGCAATGGCCGGCCTGGTCCCGAGATGGGTCAACCGACCCAATCAGAGGTTACTCTGGGAGAACAGTTGATTTCAACGCCTGATGAAGTGTAGGCCTGTAGGAGTACACATGAGGACCCTGAACAAGCGGGATCGTTCTGCTCCGTCTTTCTGCTCTGCCCCATTCACGTAGTGTTTAGCTTTACACCATGTAGGTTAAACTCCAATTAATCTGCTGTTCACATGTGTGTATGAACTGTGGTGGTCCATTACACTGTAGGCTATATTCAACATCACTGATCATTTTTGATCAATAGAATGTAGAAAGCATTACACTTGATGATTGTGTTATTGTACAATGTAGCAGTAAACGCAGTAGCCTATGTTAATCAATCCTACATTTTTAAACTTGGGAGCAAAACGGGTTCCTTGGGGAAAAAAAGGTCTTAGGGGTCAAGTGTTGTCTTATATGGCCCATATCCCAAATGTGCAAGTCCCCTGTCAAATGTAAGAAAGAAAGAAAACAAAGACAGAAGCAAACAAAACACCGTGAAAAAACACATGACATAGAGGACTAAATGAGAAGGCAGAGTAAACGCGCTCTCTCTCTCTCTCTCTCTCTCGCTCTCTCGCTCTCTCTCTCTCTAAAATGGCTGCAGGACTGAGTGGCTACTAATTGGAAATGAAAAGCAATGGAGCTGGAAGGCATCCCGATTTGGAACAGTGGAACCCCCAGTGCCTGTTGTCAGTCAATTTTGACCATGACGAAAGAGGCCCTGTTCCTCGTGTCACCATTTAACCTATTCACCAGTGTGGAATGGCAGCAGCTGTTTTTTTAACAGTACCACATAATGGGACAAAA
>NC_045751.1:2298572-2335213 GCF_008692095.1 Etheostoma spectabile
ACAGAGAGAACATTGCTACCATGTAATCAATGATACTGAGATAACTTGCACCCTTCCATCTGAGCTGATATAAACATTACTTCTTTTTTTTCTGTTGCAACAAAGAAGTAGAGAAGCACTGAGAGAGGCCACAGATGGCCTGGGCTCACACAGACTTCAGAAGTATCTCAAAGTTTACACAAGTCAGACAAGATGCCAGATTGGCTCCAGAACTAAGGCTGTTCTTTGACGGGAGGGGAAAATAAATATTGCTTACTTTTTCTTTTTTAAATCTTTCTTCAAGTCGAGGTGTGAATAAGTACTGTGAGTGACAGCCTGATGAGCGCAGCTATAGGAACTTCACCAGGCTGTTGCCAGCGCTGTCCGGTTGAAAGGCCGCTCAGGCATGACAGTACGGGGATGAGGTATGCTTATGTTAGCACCACAGCAGATGTTCTATTCCTGTTGCAGCTGTCTTTTAAACAGAATCATCGCTCTGTATCTCTCAATCCTCGCATATTTAAAACTCTTTCAGAAATGATTTCCCTCAGGTCAGACTAGAGTCAAATTAGATGACGACAGACAAGCTAATAACATACTGACTTTGTATATAAATCATTTATAAGTGTACACGCTCTTGGCTCAAACAATTGACACTTAATGTCTTTATCGAAAACACATCTCTAGGATATAAAAAAAAAGATGTGCCATCTGCTATGCTATAAGAGCGCGATAGGAAAAAAAAAAGATGAAATGAAAGATAAATCAAATGTAGCAGTGGTCTGATGTATTGTCCTAGCGGCATTGCTCACCCTTTGGTGTTAAAAAAAAATAACTGAGAGGATTTAAGAGACTTTTTTTCAAATTTGGCTTTAGAAAGAATTCTTCCAGCGAGACCTTGATGAGTGATCAGAAGTTGGGGAGATCAGAGACGTATGGGCTCTATGCTGAGTTCTGACCCTGAGTTCAGTTTCCTAGAGGTGGGATAAAGACTTTCTTGCCTGGGGTGTGTTGGACAGAAGGACAGAATAGAAAGGGATAAATAAAAAGATGGAGAGGCAATAGCCTTGATGCCTGTGGCCGCGGAGCACCGGCAGACAGCCCCACAGACAGTCGTATGTTAACTGCCGCGTCCAAGGCCAGCTGATAAGAGGCCTGGCTTAGAGTAGTTCCTCCAGGCTCTGGTTTGAGTAGGAGAAGTGAAAACAGAGAGGCTTTAATAATGTTTGACACTTCACTATCAGCTCACAAATCAGTTTCCTAAACACTGGCCTCTCGCAACAAGAAAACCATTAACACAGGTCATGAGGAAACGCCTGACAATTGAATGCATTTCCGAAATGAAATTCACCGGGTCCAAGATCACAGTCATTTACGGCCTCATTTCACCGTAAACGCTCACGCTGCCGACTGTCTAAAACGCTTGTACAGAGTCTTTTAAATCTCTGACTCCAATAGATAATTAGACATAATGAGTAAACAATGTGGCGGCGAGATGTGAGCATGCTTATTGCTTTTTAATTGTGTTTCCCTCTGTGCACTGAGCCAGTTCTGAGAGCTTATGGTACCTGTGTGCGTTGGCCCATGTGAGGCCAGGTGCAGTCATTACAACGGGACAGATGGATCAGCAGAAGTGGTGCCCGTTTCCCTTGCAAGGCAACACGGCGGCTGCCATATGTAGGCTCATCATTAAAATTGACCTTTGACCTTCCAGCGGGTGTCTGTCATTCTAATGGAGTTAATTAAGAATGTGGACCGGTGTGTAGAATGTGGTATTTTCTGTCTGTGGATGTGGATGTTATTGGTTTGTGAAGAAAGTAATAATGGTGTGTGGCATACTGCACATGCACATCCATTCATGCGTTTTAGAGAGTGTAGAGGTTTGTACTTTGTGTGTGCATAGCCATGTGCACATGACTCCACTGTCAGACGTGTTTAAGTTATTGAGCTCCTCCTTTTAATATTGCCAATGCAGCTCCTTTGAAAATTCATTAAAGCGTTTCGACCCCTCTGCCATCTGTGTGAGCGAGTGGGAGAGAGCCGTGCGAGAGAAGCAGCTGGGGAGATTGGGAAGATGAAAATTCTGACATGGGCAAAAGAATGTGGGCAAGCCTCTGAAAGCATGATGAAGAGCCGCTAATATGCCAGCTTTGAACTGCTATTTATTTAGCCCTAGACCTTATCTAAAGGCTGCATTCAAATAGAGATTCAGAGATATAAAGACCGCTAGTCGAGATCACTTCATGCTCTGGATAAAATTTAAAAAACGATAAATGGCAAGTGTGACACTAATAAAATAGTAAAAAGAAAAACCAATCCCTTGGAGGTCTAATTAAAATGCTAAACACAATGCTTAGTGTCAAGCTAAAATGCAATTAACTCCACAATTACATAGAGAATATTACCAGAGGAAGAAGGCTGCCCGATTATACTAATACATCTCCATAGTTGACTTAAATTGCATATACAAATCAACATAGCCAAGCCAGATAATCATCCCATACTGGAGTTTAATGTCTTAACTCACATTTGGATCATGTATGCCTCAACGTCCAACACTTAGCCTGATTTGAGCTTCAATTTAATTTGCCAGGACAACTTGTTATCTGTGTGACTCCTCCATAACAACAATCCCTGCAGTAAAGCACCTGATTAGCAATGCTGCTGGCGCTCTTCTTTGGGGTTATCTTCAGCTACTGTCATCTTCATGCCAGTTACTTCTCACAATAAAGCAATATCAGTTGCAGTGTTTATGCCCTGTAATCACTTTCTCCTACACCTGATCTCCTCTTCATAAACTCAGCGAGCCAACATTATTGCTGTTATAGTCGAAAATATGGAGTTATGTATTATGCATTAAGGATGATCCTCCGGAGGGAAGGTACACATACTTTGATGTCACACACACACACACACTCAGACTCACACACAGACTCACACACAGACTCATAGAATGAGTCGTATTGTAGGTGTACTGTAAATGCCTGAGTGTGCGCACATAGACCCACATTTCCTTTGTCTTTTCCTCACATCTACACACACACACACACACACACACACACACACACACACACACACACACACACACACACACGCGCGCAAGCACGCACAGACTTCAACATATGCCTCAAAGCACTGGGATGTAATATAGACTGCCTGCTCTTTGACTTGTCTCTCGTTTTCTGACACTAATCAACACCTCTTCTGCTATTAAAATACCTCGCCATGCCTTTTGATCTGCTATCTAATTTACATGACTGGCGCTCAGGAACTCGGGCTGGAGTTGGAGAGGTGTGACGACGCAAAGTGGGGCGCGGAGGAAGGCCTGAAAGGGGTGAGAAGAAAAAAAAAAGGCATTTGAAAAATAGTTCAGAAAAGAAAGGTTGGCTGGTTTAGGAGTACAGAATCATGCATACATTTTAGCAGGTAAAGGTACGACTAAATGTGTGTTGGGCCAAAAATAAGAGCTAAAAGGAGATTTTGAGTTTCTCCACCTTTCTTCTCCAACTCGTACTACTCCCTCCCTCTCTTTCTCCTCTTGGCTGACTTTGTGTAGTGCCATGGGGCTTCCAGTGAGCCTAAGCCTCTTTGGCAAGACCTGTGAGCCTGGATGGCAATGAAGAAGATGGGATGACGCATCCAGACGATGGGAGTAGTTAGGCAGGAACGGGAGGGTGGAAAGAGAGCGAAGTGGTCCATAAATGAGAGAGTGGGGTAAAAATATAGTGAAGTTGTGTGAACCATTGTAGAGGGTTTTAATCATTCTGATGCCATCTGTTCCAATCTATTTTTCACACTGACAGTGGATATTTTCCCTGGTGAGATGAGAGGAGCGCGCGTGTGTGTGTGTGTGTGTGTGTGTGTGTGTGTGTGTGTGTGTGTGTGTGTGTGTGTGTGTGTGTGTGTGTGTGTGTGCGCGTGTGCGCGTGCGTGCGCGTCAATAACTGCGTGTGTGTGCGCACAAAGCATCTGAACTGTATTGCATAACACAGGTGCCTAATTTGTATGTGTTACAACTGCAACTAATGATTATTTGTCATTGATTATTTTCATGATCAAACAATTATTGGTTGAGTCTATAACATTTGCCCCAGTTTCGTAACCAAGAGTCCAAAACCCAACAAGATTAAGGGCCCTGTTTTGCCTGTGCCAGGCGCTTCACGCGGTGTGTTTAGGGCTTGTCCAAATCCACTTTTGCTAGATTGACTCTGGGAAAAAAGGGTCAGTGCGCCAGGTGCATGGTTCTAAAGTGTTAGTGTATTCATTAATCATAGGTGTGTTCTGGGCGTAACAAGCAATCACCCAATCAGAGTGTCCTCTCCTATTCCCAACAAACAGCCAGGCAGGTTTTATACCTTAGTCCATTGCTATTATGATGGCGTATTTGTACTGTAATATTGAAATTTTTAATCTTTTGCATGTGTGTGTGCTACTGTGCTTCCCTGTGTGTGTGTGTGTGTGTGTGTGTGTGTAGTGTGCGTGCGCTGTGCACAAGCCTAGGCGCATTTCACTCATGTTCTGTTAAAATAACAATGAAATGTTGTGTTATTGACTTTAGACCAGGTTTTTGTTGGTCAATGGCGCAATCACTTCCCATTGCCTCAAGATAGCAATACGCCCAGAATGCACCTGAACCCACCTCCCTGTAAGCCCTGGTGCTGCCAGAGGATAAGGCAGGGGATCATCCTCTGGGGACCATGAGTGGAGCATTTTTTCCTTGTTGAATGAGTTAAATGATTAGTAAAGTATTTACATTGTGTGTGTGTGTGTGTGTGTGTGTGTGTGTGTGTGTGTCTGTCTGTCTGTCTGTCTGTCTGTCAATCCCCAGTGAGTGGATCACTCATAAGATGCATTGCACCTGGTGTCATCTCTTTCTGGCTGGGCGCTGGTACCCACGTCCTCGCTGTATTTAACTCATGTTAGCTCTCTGTTTAAACATGCATGAAGTTATAACAGTACCCCTTCACCTACCAGCTCTGACTGCTTTCTCATTTGCTCTTTCAACTGGAAATTTCCCTGTCGCTGTCTGCCTTTGTCTCTCTATGAGCGCTACGACTGCATCCTGACTTATTTCTTTTCTTTTCCTCCTCTCCCTCCTCTTTCCCCCTTCATTACCTATCTAGCATCAATAGTTTATCTCGTTCTCTTTATCTCTCGCTCTCTTTCTCTCTCTCTCTCTGCATCTCTGTTTCTCTCTCCTGAAACCCCCTCTCCGTGTCACCCTGGTTGCTTGTATAAAAATCCAACTCTTCGAGATAAAAGGCTCCTGAAAATAATACCAGCATTAGGGTTTCCTATTTCACAGCATTTCAGTTCTGACGGGTCAGTGAATGTGCCTGATGTGGAATATTGAATATGAAGATGGGGAAGTGCCATAGTGTTTTTTCAGCATGTTTGCTCAGTAAACGAGGTGTTATTGGATCTACAAGGCTGCTATAGGGGTTTAGGGAAAAGGCCCCCATCAGCTAACACTGCGTTTAAAAAAGAAATTGGGGGGGTGGGGGGGGGAACTGAAGCAAAATTTAGCAGAATGTAAATAGAGACTTGTGCCAAATAAGAGAATAGACAACAGATGTTCACCACTTAAAATGAGTATGCAGACATAGCATTGGGGATATTTCACACAAATGACACAAAGATATTCGGAGTCATCTTCTGGCCAGTCGGTTCCAATTGTAATAGCAATCCATCCAAAAGTTGTTGGGTCACCAAAGTCAATTAACTTTGTTGCCTGGAGGCCGTGAAAGTCTGGTCAAAAGTTATTCCAATCCAGTTTCAATTCAGTGTTATTTATATAGCGCCAAATCCCAACAACAGTTATCTCATCGCGCTTTTCATAAAAGAGCAAGTCTAGACCGTACTCTCCATTTAGCAATTGTTAAATTAAGACTACAGTTGAAAATTAGCCGACTGGCTAACACTGGAACATTTACAGAAATGTTGATTAATGTGCATTGTCCTAATCAAATAAATAAATCTACGTGACAAATAAATAAATCTACATTCAAATCTGGACCAAAGCAGTGTAGCACATAGTATGTGCCTCCTCAGAGCCAAGGTGCAGAAATCTACCTAAACTAAAACATGCCAGTTGTTGTAACCATTACGGATCCAACAGTGAGTCAGATATAGCCTATACTTGTATGTCTAAACTCTAACCAAAGAGCTAACAGTTACAGTACTCCAACCTCCCAATGTGCTGCACATTCAGAAATCAGGAAGGTAAACAATAAGGCTGATTAACGCTTGGAAGTACTCTGCTGGGACCCAATCTCTCCTAATAGTCTAATTAAAGCCATTGATTGCTTATATAAGCACACATGAGCAGTGGACATTCCCCACTAACAACCACCCACAGGACTAGTAATTTGCATTAAATCTAAGGTATGGTTAACTCATTCCGTTTCTCCCACCGTGTTTGCTGTACGTTGGAATTTTTTTTTTTTAATCAACACTCTCTTGATTGTGTGACCTTTCCGTGTTGTTCCTATTGTGTCACTCTCTCGTGACCGTCACTATCACTCCTAAGCATCTGTGTTCAATCAGCATTTAGATCTCTGTCCATTTTTTTCCTCCCAAACACGCACAATGGTGCTGATGATTTGGGAAGACTAGCTGGGACACTGGGCTTTGCTTGAATACCTTTGTCTGGATTTGATGGCCCCCAGCGACATTCATTGTCAAGATCACAAAAACGTCAGACACTTTTCCTCTCCAGACTCTCCAGGGGAATGTTTTTATATCCCACTGTTTGTTAGTTTGTGACTCTCGAACTTACTGAGGGGGGAACCATATTTAATGAATACTGCTTTTCCAAAGATGGCGAATAGGTCTTTTGAAGTGAACTATGTGATATAAATAAAGTATCCTCCGATAGAAGACAGCCTCCTATCTTGTAGCAATATACAGTATGTTTGAGGGGTTTAGTCTTACAGTGCAAGTTTGATCTTTTAGAATGGATAGCAAGGGGACATATGATAACAACATCATAACTGTTTTAGAAAATCTTTATATGGTTTTAACCTACTTACGACAGACAATTGAAATGTAAAGAGAGACGGAATTGCTAAGGCACAAATGAATACAGATTTATGCAGGCAAAATCTAGTCAGGGTACACATGGCATAAGGAGAGGGGACTTAACCAGTCTGGTATCTCATCAGACAGGAGGGCAGATTTATCTGACTGATGCAGCAAATGGATCCTCCCGGTCTGAGTGAAGCTCTAACAATGAAGAAACAAAGGTTAAGCCTCTATAAAAAAATAATAATCTGCAAAAGAGTGCATATAAATTGTGAATTTGATCACAAGACAAGAGGTCAAGAGAATTGTTGTGGCACCATGTGGGAAGACAGTGCTGTTGTCGTGAAAATTGGCAAGGACACAACTGGTTTTCACGGTGCTTTGTGTGAATTTAAAAGCTTGGTGACTTATAGTAAAATACATTATTATTATTATTAAATATTGTATCCCAATATTAGCAGTTTGTACTTTAATACAACACAAGTGTAAAGGCAAGAACCCATGTATGTCCATGCTACAAAAAAGATCCCTCCCCAGGCTAACATGCTGTACAATGCACTAGTGATAATTTAAACTAATTACGCAGAAAGTCCCTATTAGGTACAGAGTATCACCTGCTGTGTGTCACACAATGCACCATTTGGCAGCAACCATTACTTTCCGCTGGCCAGGTCGAACACTGAATGCAGTTTGGTTTTGTAAAATGCTTCCTACAGTAGACCAACAGCGGGCCTACACAATGCCTAATCACTTGTGTGCACCATTTGAGAGAGAGAGGAAGGAGGTTTATATATACTGGCGGAGAAAAGACCATGTATTATGGCTGAGCCGGGCGTTAAGCTGCGTCCAGGTGTTCGCCTCTTTCCAGGTGGCCATGTAATGCTCTTGCCGACCCAGATCATGGCAATCATGGAGCTGGCAGAGATGGCTCATTGCCGACACCAGTGTAGTGCCTGGGTAATATGCCAAGTTGGCAGCGACATGCCTGAAAATCAGGCCGGCAAACAGGCAGAGAGTCTCTAAAGCTCCTGGAGTGAAAGGGTGGTGGAGAACCTCTCATGTTCTTTTCAGAATTCATGAAAATGGCACAGTCTGGTGCGAGGCCTGTCTGATTTCTTTGACTTGTTGGTGTCAGGAGTAGTGGTGCTGGTACTGTACGTCATGCTCTGAAAAATATTTTCTCTTGTTTTGGCACTGGATTTCTTGTGTTTCAATGCAAGCATATCTCTTGTCAAAGATTGTTGACATGCTATATCATGTTCACTCAAAAATCCGCAGCCCGAGAGATGATCTTTATTAGCTCAGGATGCCAGAGTTATTTGCAGCCTGACTCTGGCCTGTAGTGTCTGGGCGCTGTGTGCTTCACAGTGTAAGTAGCTTGGCTGGCAGGCAGCCACAGACAAGCGCTGTGTTTCTGCTTGCCATCCTCTCATTTGACTGCTTGGTAATTACCGTCTCAGTGCGGTAAGAAAAGGCAGCTTTTGGTAGGAGGATTGAGAGAGAAAAGGGAAAAATGTGAGGGTGTTCAGCTTAGCAGCTTAATGAACATGTCAGATGTATTTAAACAAATGGATTACCACATCTGTACACACTCGACTGGATGGCGCCTGCTCCAAAACACTTACCAGTCCATAGTGTCAGGCTGAATGAAACAGACATACTGGAGATATGCAAGGATCGGTAGTAGGAAAACATAACACTCCCTCTGCATCATTGCATATAAAGGAAATCCGACCTGAACCAAATCAATTACGGCTGTCAATCAACTCTACTGTTGTCATCCTACATGTTTTGTCTTCATATATTTCTGCTCTTAAGAGGCTGTGCATATAAAATGCCATCAATTTGCATTAAAAGTGAATGTCAGACCATAAAAGACAAAGCCTAAATTAATTTCCCATGACCCTCTTCAAAACAGACTTTCTACTTGGCAGTTAACAGATCTTTTATCTTGTTCCCAGATTTCAGTTCTTGGAGCTTTTTTGTCCTGACCTTACCTCGGTGCACCAGAGCTGTCCATGTCAATACATTGACTAAATGAATAATAGATGCTCTTTCTTGGCATCCTTGGGCCAGGGTGTGTTCTCAGCTTGAGAGGCTCACATGCTAGTGAAATGTTTGTTCCTTGGCGGAACATTTTTGTTGTTGTTGTGTGTGTGTGTGTGTGTGTCTGTGTGTGTGTGTGTGTGTGTGTGTGTGTGTCAGGTTAATGATGCGGGTTGTATCTCAGAGGGCAAAATCATGAAAACACCAATCATTTGACCTTTTACCTGTCAGATTTGATGCGGAATAAAAAGCTCACCTCTTAAGCTGCAGACTTAAACTCTCTGCACTTATACAGTACATCCCGATTTATTTCCATTTGTAAAGCAATGTGCAAGGTGTAGATAACTTAAGAGTTATATCAGCATGCTTGACACTCAATCCTGAACCTTGCTGAGCCCGTGAGTGAGTTTCTCAAGCTTTGTTTGTAGCCTCCAGCCATGTTTGTAAAGTAACATTATTGCCAGTTGGCGCTCATTAAATAATCCCTTCTCTGCTAGTTGGGAAACAGTGTACACTCTCAATAACTGAGCATTTGCGAAGGGCAAAAGGTCCACTTGGAAAGAGACGCTGCTTTTTAGTGAGTTCTTTGTTGAAGTGAGAGCTGCTGTTTGACTCCATGACTTCAAACTGTTTCACCACTTATATTTAAGCTTAGGAGAAAAAAAACACAAAATCAAATGTGTGATGAAAATACATCGGACACAACGATAGTCTTAACTAACAATATAGTTCAGACTAAAAAAATCTTCATTCCATCCTCCCTTTGTCATTCCAACACTGACATCTGCACACATGTGTTGTCTGGTTAACTTCTTGCCGTGATTCTAACGGACATGACTCAATTGTGTTAGACGCATTAGAGCAAGATGGTCCTGACTAATCACTGCATCATGGAGCTTGCACATAGAGTGCCAGTTCAGTGCACAGGGGATGGTACCCTTTACCCAGAAGAGATGGCCCAATTAAACTGACCAATTGGAATTGAGTGAGCCGGATTGTCTACCTGTTGTGGAGGTTAGAAAAATGCCACTTCCACTCATTGCTCATTCTGGATGCTACAGGACCCATTATTCTTGCAGTCATTACTAAGCAAAATGTCAATAGCTTATTAGAGAGAGAGACGCGGTAAGCGAGATGGATAGAGGAAGGAGGGAACAAGAGGAGAGGAGGAGGAAAGAAGGAACCATGAGGAGAAACCACCATTTGTCATTCGCACGTAACATAACAGTCGCGCAGGGCTTCGTGTTTCAGCTTACACACCACAACAATGGATGCTCAGTTCCATGTTTGTGCTGTCAGTCGTTTTTAATGGTTTGATAATGTGCCGACACCCACATCATTCTGAGCTTTTTCTACCCTGGCTCTCTTTCTTACTAACTCGTGCATTCAACTGAAAAGCTGTCAACTCTCGCTAAATATCTCTCCCACAGTCCAGTTGCATGAACACTGAGCGACATCATTCTTCTGCTCTGTCTTTCTTTGCTTTCTTTCTACCTCCCGCCCTCTTTCCTTCACTCGTGCTCTTTTGCCCCTCTGTCTGTTTCTCCCTCAGCATTGTACAAATGTTTCTCTTGTCTAAGGAACCGTTCCATATGTTTGCAATCACTCTGGCTCCCTCGCCTGCACAGATCATTTAGCAAACTCCCTCATACATTTCAATTAGGCCCACCTAGCGCAGCCACAGACACAGGAAAGCAATATTGATTTCTTGATATCCCGTGCGTGGGTCGGACCAAATTAACGCTTGTACTGGGGAATATGATAGATCCATAACAATTCACTTGTGTTTGTTACCATATCTGTGATATGCTGGGCTTGTTAGTATACAAAGAGTTGTCAAGTATTCATCAAAGCCATATTCATGACAGCTGTCCCCTATGCACTCTCTGCATGGATAACTCACATGGCTTAATAATAGCGTGGTGTACATTTAAAGGCATAGTTCTGACTCACGTGGGTTCCAACCAGAAAAGAAAGAAAGATAAAATGTATTTTGCTGTGGCAAAAGGAAAGAGAAAGATACCTGGCATGACATAGCTGGGAGCCTTTATGTGTCAAAGTGATATACAGTAGGCATTTACCAAACGCTGGCTGCATCCTAAAATCTACTTATTATTCAATTACTGCTAGCTTTTTAAAGATGAGATGGCTGAGGTGCGGTGGCTCTGGTAGCTGTCAGTCACTCTCTGCCACCTCATCCATTCTCCTGACACTCTGCTGGAGCCCAGAGAGAGCCATCAGTCAAAGTTCAGGAGACAGGGACGCCACATCAAAGGGCTGATCAGACTTTTCTGGGACACTCTGGGATCTTGGGACACTGAATGAAGTTGAATTCAACATGCTCTTTATTTCACAACGGTTGCAATGGCTTCTCAGGTGCTGAAGTACTGAAGTTTTAAGTTTCACCTCCAGTTTATGCTGCTTTGTACTTCACTACATTTCAGAGGGACGTTTTGTATGTTTACCTCCATTACAGCTTTAGTATCTAGTTGCTTTGCAGTTTAAGATACATCTTACAGACTATAAAGATCAGAATATATGTATATTGCTATACAATAAACTGCAAAACAGAATAAAAGTCATTAAGAGTGGTTCCACATTGAACTGCTACATTGAAATGCTGATTTCTGTACGATTTAGTGCATCAGTAATAATAATCCAATAATATCTATATAGATAGATATATCTATATAGAAAATAATACAATACACTGAAGAGGGATACTTGCATATGCATAATGAGTTAATTTAATCTCAAATTCTGCACTTTTCACTTCAGTAAAGAAAACTTTTATGAAGTTTTTTTTTTTTTGATATTGGGATAATACTATGTTTACTTCCATCCATAGTTATCCAGGTAATACGTTACCAGAGTTGCTACACAATGCCTTAAGGGTATAGTACATAGACTGCAACAGACTCACTGGACTCTCTCTATATAATGTTTGATTAGAAGATATGTGAAATCAGGTTCTAAATTGCCTAACTTTCCATGTTGCAAGATAATTTAAACCCCTTTCAAACCGATGACCCACAATAAAATGCTTTACTGAACACGTCTAATCTCTGTTTGACCCTATTCACGTGAGACTGCTGTCCCAGGTTAATGCGTGGGCATCACAGAGATTCAGGTTTGCAACTAGAGTTCCATTCACATCAATGCCAAAAAAAAAAGAATTGCCAAATTAAAATTCTATTTCATTTTCATCTCAGTTAATCTCTTTCCGTCACAAATACAGACGCTCATAAATAAACATCAATATCATTAAACAAAAACAAAACTGGGTAGACTCAAGTGATTGGTCAATAAAAGTTCAATAGGGATAATTTAGAGGAACTCAGCGGTATTTAATTCAATTTAATGTTATGGAGGCCATCTGCTGCTAATACTGACTAATTCTTCCAGTCAAGTAGATGCCATGGCATTGCCTTCTTATAAAGATACATGTCCAACCTTGTGGTTTATTGCTATTCATGGGTCAGGTCTAAGGGAGGGGGGAGCACACATCGTCTGACATTTCTAGTAATTATCTTCATGAAGATGGGAGGCCTCTCAATTAGAGTGGCGTTTGATTAGAACTAATGGCCCTCCCTCCCGGGCTGGTGAGCCGGCTGAGAAGGCAGAGCATCAAATTCCCTTTCGGCTGGTGTGGGACACTGATTGACCTTAAATAAAAGCTGTGGCTTGCTCTATCTCCTTAAAGAAATACAGTAGCTGTTATTTTTACTTGAGTGAAAGCATACTTTGAATCTTAAATCCCATGATATGGCAGCATAAATGAAAATTATAACATGGCAACATCTTTTAAATATTAAAGGGCAACTATTATATACCATTTTCAGGATAATCCTTGTATTGTGGGTTTGTACTAGAACATATTTACATGCTTTAATGTTAAAGAAAAAACACTAATTTGTCATATTGCCCATGGCTGCTGCACCGGTATTTACCCTCTTTATGAGACGCTCCTACAGAGCGTCTGTCTCTTTAATCATTCCTCCCGACAAAGCCCAGTCTGCTCTGATTGGCCAGCGTGCCTCCTGGAATCTGAGCTCCAGTTTTTCCCTCGCCACTGTCCAATGCTTGCTCCTGGGGGAATTGCTAGAATTGTTGGGGCTTTATAAATTATAAACTGTGGTCTAGACCTACTCTATCTGTAAAGTGTCTCAAGAACTCTTGTTATGAATTGATACTATAATTAAAATTGAATTAAATCAAAAAGGACACAACCGGACATGTCCCAGCAATAATTTGAGCCCGAAATTTGGGAGAAATGACCAGCACTGGCCGACAGGATTACAGCTATCACACATTGGTGTGCAGCTACTTAATATTTAGCACAAGGCTAATGTAAGATTGTAATGGAACAAAGCAGCAATTTCTAGCGATTTTTGACGGTAGCAGGATATCGAGTCAAGAAGCGGACTCGAAAATAGATAGATATAGGAATGGATGTATATACTGGACATACTGTAGAGAAATGTACAAGAAAATATGCACATGACATTCTATAATATTATGAGTTGAACTCATTAGCAGCTGCTAGCAGAAGGCTTCTGAACTAAACTCTACCCAATCCTGTTTCAACAGGAATGTGACCCAAAATTGGGGAGAATTAAAAAATAAAATTTAAAAAAATGTCGAGTTAGTATTGCATGTAGCTACTATAGTTAGCAGTGGACACTAATAGATATAGCAGCACTATCTATAGTCACTAATCACAGATAAGGTAGTGTCTGACCGAAGAGTCTGTTATTAACCTGACTCGTGCCAATGACTGTAGCTCAGTCTGTAGGGAGTTGGTTTGGGAACCAGTTCAAGATGTTCAGTCTGTAGGGAGTTGGTTTGGGAACCAGTTCAAGATGTTCAGTCTGTAGGGAGTTGGTTTGGGAACCAGTTCAAGATGTTCAGTCTGTAGGGAGTTGGTTTGGGAACCAGTTCAAGATGTTCACTATGTAGGGAGTTGGTTTGGGAACCAGTTCAAGATGTTCAGTCCGTAGGGAGTTGGTTTGGGAACCAGTTTAAGATGTTTAGTCTGTAGGGAGTTGGGTTGGGAACCGGAGGGTCTGGTTCAAGTACGGACCAAAGTATGGTGGTGGACTGGTAGCTGGAGAGATGCCAGTTCACCTCCTGAGCACTGCCAAAGTGCTCTTGAGCAAGGCACCGAACCCCCAGCTACTCGGGGCACCTTTCCATCGGATGCCTCCTCACTCTGACATCTCACCATTAGTGCTTGTATAGGTGTGTATATGTGTGGATATTTCAGGCCTGTGTGTAGTGTGTAAGTAATAACAGAGTGAAAACATTGTAATTTCCCCTTGCAGGATTAATAAAGTATACATTAGGGAATATTTCCATCATGAGAAGCTTACAGATTTGGAACATCAACTCAAAACATCAGTTTCTCAAAAATGCATTTACCTCAAAAATGCGTTTACCCCAAATGTTTAACATGAAAATTCGACTTAACATTGTAGACGTGACAGAAAATACGAAAAAAGAATAATATGTCCACTTTAAGTATTAAGTTAGCCATAGTTCCAAGTTCATGTCTCCTTTCTCTGTCTTTCACATGCACACAGAAGACAGCTAACTCGGAGGCTGTGTCGTGCCTCCCTGTGTAATGACAGTCTTAATGGAAAACAAAACTGGCTCTCTGGGGAGTGTGATGGTCAGGCTGGCCATTACAGAGTCACTCAATAGCAACTGATTGACTCGCTCCCCTGCTCCGTTATAAGCCTGTTAAGCTGCTACTCAGCGTCAAAGCGCTGCACTGAGCGCTCTCAGTAACGCTGGTCCTTGCCTTTTATAGGACACTGGATAAAGTGCTTACCCTGATTTAGTAAAGCCAAATAGTTGAAGACCTCATTTGTGATTGCTGGAGATAGATATTCAATCAGAGAGGAGAAGGCACATCAACCTGGAGAGTGGTGAGAAAACTCAGGTAGGGTTCACATAGAGGGTTCCAGTTTTGTCATTTGCTGACAATGGTGGTGCAGCGTATTCCATACATATAAAGGTGGACTAGTTTATGACCGCAACACGTCACATCATCCCCCTATTTCTTTCTACTTCTACTCCACTTCATTTTAGAGGTATGCCGTGCACCTCATACCGCACTAAATTTATCTAAGAACTGTAGTTATTAGGTAGATTAATTGATAAATAATTGATTTTTACATTAACAAAATGTGAAATGTTTCTAATATGCTACACGATGTTAAAGATTAACCAAGTACTTCCCCACCTTTGTGGTTTGTGGTCCTATAAAATATAAAAGCAGTGTCTAGTTGGTGCCCCATCCCCTTGCCACATTTCACATGCCTATGAGTTGCTAGCAGTTTTGCCAAAAAAATATTTTCTCCTCTAAACCTCTCCAATGTATTTCTATTTCACTAAAAATGCAAAAATTAGAGAAATATCCCGAAATGGATGTGTGTAGCAGAACTTTGTTTTCCCATTAATCATCTCGCAAACCCTTACATGTATCTTTTGATGGATTTTGTAGTACATTTCACTGATCCAATCTGGCCCTTTTACATCAAGTAGAATTTACAATAAAGGAATTCATTGTTGTATGCTTTAGCTTGAGTTTAAGGATCTGAGTACTTGTTCCAACACTGGTTACTTTGACACTTGACTTTCATGTCAAACCAAGATGTTGTACATCTCTTTTCTTTAAACAGACTTCAAAGCCATATGTATGATCACAGAGGCAAAAAATCGACTCATTACAGTGGCCGATTTAAACACTATCACTCCCATATAATAGCAAGTATATAGCATTGATAACTACCTTTTTAGCATTTGAGTGAAATAAATATAGGCTTTTAATTATGCTATTCAAATACTATAACTGTATTATCCTACATATTATTGCAATGCAGGTCCATTTACATAATGCACCAAAATGACACTGAATTGCTTTATAGGTTCAAGCAGCAAATCCATATTGAGTGGAGGTTAGTTGAACTCATTGCCATGACCCTGAAACCTTCTTCAGATAATGAAAGCTTTGTCACGTAGGGCGTCATTAGAAACTAGAAGGAGAGCAACTTATCATCAACAATGCTTAGGCTTTACAATGACCCTCGGTTTGAATTGAAGGGTCTTATGTATGTGTCAAGGAAACACTCTTTGCACCATTTCATCCATGTTCTTCCTTTTGACAAAAGGCAGGACGAATGCATGTATTGGTGCTGTATTTGAACCTGTTGGGGTGATCATGTGTACTGGCATGCCGCCTCTGTCAGCCCCACAAAGGTCCGATAAAGTGAGAGACGCCCGCTGTTACACTGAGCTATTATTTGCAAGCTGTCAGGTTCTCCTCTGACATATCTCAGTGACAAGTTGTTTAATCCCAAGGAAAACTGCTGAATACTTTTTTTTTGTTAAAATATAGGCTATAACTTATTCCCTGTTACATAATGTTCTTATTCTTATTCAGTCAGTCAGTTTATGTTTATATTTTATAGTCATAGTCAATATTTTGTCATGATCTGTTGACAAAATCATCAATGTTCAAGCCCTGCACTATTCACTTTTTCACTTGTTCACTTTTGCGTTATCATCATTACACAGTCTACAATAGTATCTCACCTTATCATGGTCCTTTTTTGTGAGTGATTTTAAATTTTAGTTTTTGTTCTTAGTTATGTGTGATATATGGGTTTGTTGTGTTATGGTTGTCTTACTACAGGATGCCTAAAATTTCCTTTGGGATGAAAAAAGTGTCTGTCTATCTATCTATCTATCTATCTATCTATCTATCTATCTATCTATCTATCTATCTATCTATCTATCTATCTATCTATCTACCTACCTATCTACCTATCTATCTATCTATCAGGAGAGCATACATTGATGCCAAACCAGATTTAGACACATACTCTAACACAAGAGGCTATACTAGCCCTAATGTGCACGAGCAAACACCTAGGCACACACATAGAGAGACAAACCGGCACACACATTCTTTCATCCCTTTCTCCATCTCCCCTGCTCCTGCTACCTTAGGGAATCTGAACACCTCCTGATGTGAGGCTTAGAAACAGTAATGCAATAGACAGTCAACTTATATTTCCCCAGCGAGACAGCCACAGCTAAAACTTCATATTCTTCAGCGACCACACAGCTGAGGGAGGAGATGGCTGCAGGACATCGAGACAAAGAGTCAAGGAGACAGACTCGAGAATAGATAGATGAATAGATGTATATACATACTGTAGAGAAATTTGTACATAATATTCTTTAATATTATAGGTTGAACTCACTAGCAGATGCCGTAGAAGGATTATTTATTTCTAGGAGTGAAGCGAGGCTAAAGACTAGGGTTAAGGGCTCTAGTAGAGGCAATCAATATACCATAGACCTCTCTCACTTGCTGGCTGTCAGGCTAGCCTGACGGGCTCAACCGGCTAATGACACCTAATCATATCAGTGGGAGGAAACTCTAACCACCGAGCTTGCCCTAAAATGGTGCATCCCATCAGTCTTGCAAGGAGGAAAAAGAAAAAGTGAGGTGAGGGCAAGACAGAGATAGGGAGGGAGAGAGATGGAAATATAATCAACTCGAGCTGAAGCATTTGTGAATAGATGAAGAAGGCAGACAAGCATTCTGGCTGTGTTTACACACACACACACACACACACACACACACACACAGGCAAGCAAACACATGACACACACACAGTCACATATGTGATGCAGCTCACACCGTCCAGCAATATGCATAGATAAAGGCCAGAGAATGAATATTTATTGTTCAGTTCTGAAGTGAGTGTAATACCTTTTGCTGGCCACTTGGAGGCCGTTACACAAACTGAGTAACTGCATTGATTATATTAATATAGAATAAGTGTTAGTTTCTTAATTGGGGAGCTCTTTTGCATTATTTCTGAAACAATAAGTATTTATTTATAATAATAATTTTTATAATTTATACTGTTTTTGATCCCCAGTGGGGAATTGCAATTTACACTGTTTTGTTAGAATACTACACACAGGCCTGAAATACACACCACACCACACACAACACACACACACCACACCCCACACACACACACATGCTTTGGTTGATTCATGCACTATGGGAGATGTTTGGTTGGGGTGGGGGGCCTGCCACATAACATAATATAGATAACAAAAAATAGTCCCCAATTTCATAATTAAACAAATACATTTGGAAACACACGCTGGCACACACACACATATAAAGAGGGTACATCTCCACATGCTCATAAATATACACAGCAAGAGGAAGATGCAGACCTGAGATAGAAAACTAATGTGACATTTTTTAATAAATGAACAAAGAAGAAAACCCAATGCCCTGTGTGTGCAAAATAATACAAGTACACACATTTCACTTTGGCCGCCATTACCAAGACATGGTAAAACTGATTCAGTGTGGGGCTGGGGTAGAGAAACTAAATAAGAGTTTATATTATCCAATGAGAAAAAAGCAGTGTGTGTCTGTGTGTGTGCACATGAAAAGCCTGCCTGTGTGAGGTTCAACAAAGCCCGATAGTGAGCAGGAGACGAGAGAAATGCCATCTGAGCCAGAAGCGTGGGACGCAAGGCGTCACATAATACTTGAGGAAATGCATTGGCAACAAAGAGGAACCAGGTGTAATACACTCATGAATAAATATGTTGAGGGCTGGAATTGATCATTAGTGCTGTATGGGGGAGGTGCAAAAAACAACAACAAGGATGACAAGAGGACCTGCAATTTGATGAGTGGTATCGAAGCATGGAAGGATCCTTACGAGACGCTTTCTATTGTCACTGTCAGCTATTTTTCCCTGTATTGTCTAATTACTGCCATTTCTTTGGTTTGGTTTATTTATGGATATAGAAAGACAAAAGGACCCAAAAGATAACATGTAAAAGCGATAAACACTTTTTTTTCCCAGCATGGTCGCTGATGGAAGAGAACAGGACATACAACACCTGCAAATACATAATGGATAAAAAAAGTTTTTTTTTCCTAAAACAAACTGCTACATAGCTTTCTTTGCTTTACAACATGAATTGTCAACATGTGTTTCTTTGTATATGCTCATCCATCTCTGCCTTAGATTTGTCATGTCATACATAATTATGATGCAATTCACAAATAGTAAAATATGAGCCTCTGAAATTATCTCAAATATATCAGATAAAGATACTGTATATAGAGTGCACCACATGTACTTTTTGTCCTGCTGTACCAAAGCCAGTGATATGCTCCTGGGCTCTTGTCTCATATTGTGATGTAAGGCCAGGGAACAAAAGGTTGTCTTTCTTGCCTCTGCTGAGGACTGGAGCAGCACGGTGCTTAATTGGGCCTCTGATCAGAGAGGGATCTGGGCTGAGGGACTCGTAGCTCCCAGCAACACCGTCATCTCAGGAACGCCAGGGTGTTGCTCCTGTCTGTCTTGATAAACGACCTCTCCCTTCGACTCCTCCCATGAGTCCTGCCAAGTACCTCGCCGGAGCAGGCGCAAATCGAAAGTGCATACACTCACAAAAGCTTGCAGACATCCACAAAATGTCTTGTATGTTGGAGGACACATACAAACAGCCATGCAGCTAGGTTTAATGAGTGGTCTTTTGAAGCGGTAGCTCTGTTTGACTCAAAAGAGAGGGCCATCGCTAATGGCACAAATACAAGGACGTGCGCACTCTTGTGTACATTAATCATCCTGTGATTGCCACTCAAATTAAATATAGATGACCCAAAGTACACCTGTTGTAAGGCATTTGTGGGAACGAAAAAAAACAAGCGTTGCAATGCATATTCCCCATGCAGCCTTATTTTGGCGTTGGTCAGCACCATGTCTGTGTGCTGTTATTTAATCTCAGGCTCCAGTAATACATGTGATTCCTTTACGCTGATGCTCTCAGCTTGTAGTTTGGGCGCCAGGGAGCCGAGGCAATAAGCGAATCAGAAAGTCAGAGAGCTCTCTTTGGAGCAATCAAGGGACCCACGATGGAACGTGGAAGCAGTAATTGCGCTGGAGGCGTCGCATTGATATTCCGTCCACTTGCTGTCTATGTGGAACTCCCAAAGTTTCCAGGGAATCTTAAAGTTTTATTTGATCTCATCCTTACCTTACATTATACTACCTATAAACTGTACAATGTACCATTAGTCTGCTGTATCTTCATTCCAGTGTGTGCAGGTGTGCATTTTGTGTGCGTGTGTGTGTGTGTGTGTGTGTGATGGCAACAATGCAAGAAAATGAGACAAGAAAGGAGATGGCATTACTAGGGTGGCATCTAATTATACATTGTTTTAACCAGTCAATGGAAACATGCAAACACTACAAATGTAGGGACGCAAGTGTTCAGACAGTAGCGGAGAGCATTCAGGCAATGTGTAAGCCACTGTGTTTGTCATGAAACACTTAACATGCCACACTTCCATTAAACACACCCTGCATCGGAGTAAAGGCGAAGAGCCTTCATCTATTACGGTGCATGCCAGCTCCTCCACCTCCTCCCTTCTCTTCTATCCCCTCATTGCTAATTATCCAGAAGATGGATTACATCATGGGATCTAATAGAGAGAAGCACCATTACACAAAGCCACCCCTCAAACACACACACACACACACACTCTACACCCTAGCCCTGACAAAATCACTCAGCCGATCTGCTCATTTGGTTCCACATTCATATTAACAAAATAGGGAGGGGTCCCTCATTATCATCACTCAAAAATATGAGCAATATTAGTCAGGGCTTCAAATTGTGAGGATAGATAGCATGCCATGGTAAGATAAGAAATGATAATAATACACATAATTGCATGACCTTTAAAACATGTACTAGCTCAGATTGATATACTTAGTGCTAATGCATGGGGTTTAAAGCGTGACCCGGTGTCTCGTTGTTTCAGAGAAGTGAAATTGACAGGCGCTATTGTTGGTACGGATCATGCCCGTTCTACTTCAACACTGCTCACTAATACACTACACTAATCTGGTTATTTGAAAATCACCAGAAAACTGCTGGAAAGGGGTGGGGAAAAAAATAAAAAAAATGAAGGTGCAAAGAGAACCAAGAACTTGTCTGTGAATGTTGGCAACTCTTAAAAAAAAAAAAGCTTCTTTTTTTAAAACCTAATCCTCAACTCCTGTTGCCATGGTAACTGAGCGAGAAGGAAAAAAAATCAACATACAAAGACTCATTTGAAGCCAGGGTGTTGAGAAAAGTCACTACAGTTACACGCAAGACTGAGTTTTTTTTTCCTCTGTTTTTTGCCCCAAGGCCAAAATACACTTGCATGACGAGTTAGTACACTGACTTGTTTATCACATCCGAGGCAAGGCAGAGTGTGTAATGTATCGTGTTTGCTCTGTGCGGTTGATAATTCATGCCGTAACTAGCTCTCCAAAAAAAAAAAATCCTCTTGGAGGAACTCAGTCAAAGCTAAGCTGTTTGCTAGGAGTCTGCTTTATTGAAGATACAGCCTGTATTGGGAAGTACTCGCTGCGATCAACTCACCGTCTCTTTGCACTTCACCCTAGCATCCTTTCACTCATCTATTATCTCTGAGTTTCTCTCTGTCTTTGTATCCCTACTTTTATTACTCTCTCCTCTTTGCTCCCCTTCACTGCCTCTCCGTCCTCTCCATCCCTATAATCCCCTCTTCGTTCTCCTCCCAGATGAGGTGGTCTGGCCCTGGCCTGGCTATTCCATTCCCTTCTAATCTCTGTCCCTCCACCACCACCCCCCTCCCCACCCCCACCACCACCACCTCCCCTCCCCTCCCCTTCCACCCAGCGCCTGATTTGCACACTTCATGAACCGGAACGTCTCGATGGCTGGTATTCCCCTTAGCATTTGCCCAGCGCGTCATCCCCGAGCTGTCGTGCCACCTTGAACACATCATCAGCCCTCACGACTGTGAAGACGAGCGGCATATGCGCGCTCACCGGCCCCACTCTGAAATCATCACCGCACGCTCGTCTTGCTTGCTCACACACATTCTCTCGCACACTTTGTGCCTCACAAAAGAGGCATTTGCTGCCTAAGTTGCTACGAGCCCACGTGTGCATCCCGTCAGGGGACTAGATGTAAGTTTGACACTTGATGATGATCATCAAAACAGTCAGATATCTACCGATGTGTTTGGGAGACGTAGCTGCCACTGCCTGTGTAGAACGTGTCTTTGGATGAAGACAGACATTTATTCCCACACCTAATAGTGCTGAGACAAGAACCAAACGTCAAACCTTCACAACAAATTCCTCTTTCTTGATGGCAAAAAAAAAGGATTTGATTGACTTAAAGTTGTATATAGCACCACATGCTGTATTCCCTTTAACGTATACCTCCCTAGAATCTCCCCCCCGCATGAACCCCAACCAGTGACCTCTGGTGCTAATTCACTGGGAAGCCATTCACCAAGGGCAACAGTCCCCAGCGGGCTTAGGGTAGGACGCCTGCTTGCTTTTTTGTCACAGTGGGAAGTTCTGAGTCATTGTTCACTTGGCCTAAGCCTGTTTTGGCCAGGGAGAGTCTGGGTGATAGGATGCACTGGAGAATGATCCAAGGGCTGGCCTAATTCGTAATTACCTCCTGCAGTGTTCTGGAAGACTGCAGTTTGCGCTTGTCCAGGATGTGGATTATCTAGTGTACTGAGATGGCAGGGTCGTGTACACGCGTGTGCACATGCACGGACAGGCACGTCCAAACACACAACCACATGCTCCCTTAGCAAGAGTTTCCACAGCAGAGCACTTGCTTGACTGAAGCAGCCATGTTCTTAATTTGATTTCCCTGTCATGGTATTGTTAAACTTTTAATCAAACCTCTGTGTGCTACCTTCATTCACTACACTGGATTACTTTTAATTGTATAAATTGAATTTGGAGCTAAGAAAGAGTGAGAAGTAAACTCGGATCTAGTCAAGGCTACCGACTCGGCTGTTCTGCTGAAGCCTTTGAAGTAGACAACTCGGGCTGTAATTCACAGAATGCTTTTTCTTCATTAAATGAAGATGAATAAAGTTGTATAGAATGAATTGAATCCAAATGCTCTGCCGACTGCCTATTCAATCCATACGGCTTTTAAGCTGAATAACCCAGCTAAACCAATGTTTGTGTCATAAAACACTTCACCCTGTTATGTGTGTGTGTGCATAGGGAAGCTACAATAGCAGTTTTGTAAACTTGAATATAGTTTGATTTTTAGTTTCTGAAAAAATACATGACTGCACTTTAAGAAATCTGTGAAAACCATTCATTTCTAATCAACGATATAAAGTGACAGTGAGTTATGTTTCTTTTCCACTGATTTAATTCAGAGGAAGGCAATGGCAGCCCCCAGTAGACTTCCATAAGCACAAATATTGCCAGAGAGAACAAAATAACTGAGGAGGAAAAGAGCAATACTTCCTGGTGGGGTTGACTTCACACATAAGAAGATGCATGATGCTGTTTTGGCCCTGACCCACCGACAATAGACGTCTACACTGGATGTGACTGTGTCAGGGTGAGAGTGGGATGAAAGGAGCGAACTACCAGAGCATGCAGGAACCTAGGTGTGTTTCACGGAAGTGTAGGACTCTGCCAACTGGCTCCCCGCTCCCACTGAGAGGGCTTTGTGACCCAAACTAGGAGCCAAATCAGCCAAGTCTCAGTGGTAGAGCTGGAGAAAGAGAGAGAAAGAGACCTGGATAGAGGAAGGGGACGATTACGGCTGAGAAATAAAGTGTTTGTGTTGTTGTCAGGAGTGATTGACTTCAGTTTTTGAATTTACACTTATTTTGGAGTATCAATTAACCCTCCCGGTGTCCTCGGGTCAAATTTGGCCCATTTTTAAAAGGTTTCTATATCAGATTTGGGTTTCTTTCAACCAAATTGTCAAAGTAAAGAAAGTAAGTAGAGTAAAATAAACGATCAGTACATTACTTTCATTACATTTGGTTTAAATCAATTTTATAGTATTGGAAAAAATGATAAAAGAACACTACAAAAAAACATGGAAAAAACTGTTTGAAAAAGCTTCAAAAATGTGGGACAAAAACAACAAAAATGTCAAGGAGCGCCAAAAAAAATGGCTAAAAGCATTAAAAAAAAAGTGGCAAAAATGTCAGGAAAGCGACAAGAGTGTCAAAAAGACAACCAAATAGTTTTCATTTTAAATTCATACCCAGAAAACCAAACATTGAATGGTCAATGGGAAGACAACACAAGTACTGAAGTAATTCTGTTCCCCATCTGTTGTCAACACGACTTTTTAATGAGTAAAACCTGACTGAGCATGGTATTGAATCCTTGAATCCTTGAATCCTGTCTAGGTCAGGAGCCTGCAGGATTGGGAGTTCCTGTACTGGGGAATACATTAGGTGCTGTGCCAGTTAGCCAGGATAAGTTGGTGGCTCTTTGATTCCCAGCTTCATTAAGATGAAATCTTCCGTGTGGAACCACTTCAAACTGAGCCCTGGCTACCACTTGAGACGTGTTGTGGGACTGAGTGAAAGACTTGCCGAGTGGCACTCAGTGAGTGAGGCCAAGATTTCTTCACTCATACCGGGGAAGAACAAACACCCCAGTAGTGGCGTATTACTTTTCTTTTTTGCAGTACATGGAGCTAATAAACATTTCAATTAGTTATGCATTGTCTTTCTATACGTTAATTAGACTGGGCCAGTAATTCAATCACTCCTGTGAACAAACCTTAATGAATTCAAATGTTGGGATCCCTCAACAACTGCTAATAATACCACTCAAGGGCATAATTCAGTTGGATGGCATAATTGGCACTCTGAGAGCCGAGGCACTGGGGAGCTGTCTCCCTACGGTGTGACAGAGCTGCCAGCGTTGGCCTTTAGCTGAAGCCTTTTGCCAAGATCCTGTCTGAGCGGTGTAGACCCTGATGGCACTGCTGTCACTACACAGAGTCAGGTACATCATATTTTGAAAAGATTAAATTGTCGGGACTAGCGCACCTTTTTTTTAGTTTTTTTAGAAGAAGAATCCGTGTAAAAACAAAACCAGGAGATAACCAACGTAAAAGCAAGCAAAAATAATCTCCCCCCCACATCTAGACCCTGTGCTTGGCAGTCACAAGGACTCATTTTGCCAGAGCTAGACTTGCAATTATACAATGTGATTATTTTTTTTTTTCTCTCAGACTGCACAGCCATGGCATTGGGATTAATTCGAAGTAGACAATGCAGGGGTGTGCTCCAATTCAATAACAGTGAAATGATGTCAGCTTCAGCAGTATCCAATCTGTTGGCATCCTCCTCTAACCTCACCATTTTGTTAAGGTTGCTTGTTCCCCTCAAGAGCAGAAGGGTGACTTTGGACATGGGGAGGTGACAATGAGAGGTAATTGCCAAAATCCACAGCGGAATAGCATGATCTCTCTCTGACACAGATGGGAGGGAAAAGACAAAGAGCCTTATGAATATTTAAATTGCAATTTTCTTCATTTTCTTCAATTGACCCTTTTTTTTTTTTGGCTTGCACAGAAGGAAAACTCTGGGCGTGCATGGGTGTCAAAACTTCGGCATTTGGCTCAAGGCAAAAACCAGATCAAACAGCAAAAGAAGCAGGGATTGTGTAAACAGGATTAGGCCTTCATGCAGCGCGTGAACGCTGACAAATAAAATAAGGAGTCAGCATTCAGTACTAATGAGCGTGCAACAGATATTGGTTTTAAATGTTATGTACACAATGATGATTAACGGAAGTTTGTTTTCCATTTTTTTGGAGTCCTACAATTGTATAACTCGACTGGTGAGGAAATGCGCTGTTGGGGTGGCTGGGTTGGATGCACACAAACAGCAGCTTAACAAGTATATTTCTCAACCCCAGACTGCATTGCCCTCGGTCAAATGAATAACATGACTTCTAAAACAAGTGGCTATCTCATTTAAAAACACAGTGGAGGTTGTGAAAGTTTGGGGCTGCGCACAGGGAAAAAATATTAGCTCCACAAAAAAAAGAAACTTCAAAAAGCTTTTTTTTGCCTAAAGTCTTCTATTTTATTAGGGGTTGTAGAGGCTAGAATAATGAAGATGACTCGCGGATGAACGGTTGATTCTATGCTAAGCCGGTGTTCACAGCAGCGTGATATATTATATACTGTAAATCGACGTGGAATGTCCCAAATAACAAAGTCATGTTTAAAGCCATTAAAAAAGAGCTAATTCAATCTCATCTGTGCAGTCACTAATCATATATCAGTTAGGCAATAATTACAGCACATGGCCCACAGTGTAAGGGCATAACTACTAATAATAATAATGTATACTTTATTAATTACACAGGCCTGAATTACACACACTCTCAGTACCTATACATGCACTAAATGGATGTCAGAGTGTGGGGAGGCCGAGCAGTTGGGGGTTTGGTGCCTTGCTCAAGAGCGCCTTTGCAGTGCCCAGGAGGTGAACTGGGACCTCTCCAGCTACCAGTCCACCACCATACCATATAGGGATTTGAACCAGCGACCCTCTGGTTCCCAACCCCCTACAGACTGAGCTACTGCCACCCCGTAAAGCAGGGAGATTATCTCAAACTACTGAAAGTGTCCATTGAGACCAATAGAACATGATGCATATAGTTAAATAATTTGGTCTATATAAATAGTCTTAAAATGTGTAATATCTTCTGTTCAAGGCAGGATTACCTATAAATTCTTTAAAGAACCTGGGAAAAAAACAACCCAAAGCAAGCACAATAATGTCAATGCCAAATTGTAATGATTAAAAGGAGCAGTAGTAGTAGCCGTCTGCCAAAGAAATCAAATGTACTATCATGTACTAAAACACATCAACCTCTGTCTTCAATCGCAGCCTGCAGCGATTTGGAAGTCCCCTGCCAGATAGTTCCTTCGCCTTGGTACGTGGCGCCTGTTTGACCCAACATGAATCACAAACAGGCCCAGCATGGCCTGGTGTGGGGACAAACACAGGCTCTTTGTCTCAATGTCACTGCTGCCTCGCTGCGTTCCTAACCCGAGGCAATACTGCATGCTACCACCGAGTAATGACCAAGTCAGGCCATTCTAACCCTTGTGTTGTCCTCCTGGGTCAAAAACGGACAAAAATTTAACAATTTCGCCCCTAATCAGACTTTTTTTTAGTTTTCACTAACATCATCTTACTACCACTAGTTTTACAGTACTAGGAATTTATGGTCAATAACCCTCATTTATATAGAATTATACTTAATATTTGAGTTAAAAAAAAGAAATAAGAAATAATGAATTATTTTCACTAATAGTTCAGATCAGAGGAACAGTAGAGATGAGTTTAGTCAGGAATGAAAGTGACCAATTGTATTTGGAATCTAATCCAATTTTTTTGTGGTAATTTGGTTTAAAACAAACCCATATTTCAAATATAGACATTTTTTAAAGTGGTCAAATATGACCCGAGGACAACAGGACGGTTAATATGCTTTCCCTACGACTCCTCACAACATCGCAGCTTATTCAGATTGGAGATTTGCAAATGTGTTTGAATCTTGGAGAGCTGCAGACAGGGCTTTGCCCCGGGCAGCGTTCACTGATCAGCAGCCCGAGCAGAATAGTTAAGGAGGGGTTTCATTCACAAAATCCAAGCTCACTCAGGGGAGAGTCCTTGTACCGCCGTGTTAGAAGCATATTGGCATGGCCCTCCAAACCCTGTTCATTTCCTTGTGCATTCTGCTAAATCCCTTTCCCCCCCCTCGCATTTCTGTGTGTAAGCAATGCATATAAACCAAGAGTCACAGGCGTCATATACGCATCTCATAAATGAAACATAGGTTGAAGAAATGAGTTCTATTTGGTTTATATTAACCCCACAATCCACACACACCCCCCCCCCCCCCCGCCCCCCCCTCCCCACTTGCAGGGATAACATGGTTTGTTATTCACCTTAAGACAATAATTTGCCTTCCACAGCTGTTTTGTGGGAGTGTATCGCCAATAATCCTCACAGGCGTAGAGGCCTCCCTGCTCCGTTAATCCTGTGCAGCCTCCCATAATAAAGGACTGGAAATGCTGCAGGTAATGTATTATTTCCTGCCCATACCCCCCCACAATGAGATATGAAACCAAAAACACCATCCCCAAGTATCTGATACCAGTGTCAACAAGCAGTATAAATAATGGCTTCCTTTTTCATCTTCCATCCAAGATATCTGATCATACTTAAAATGCGTTGTTGTTTTTTTTTTCTTCCCAGTAAGTCTGGATGGATGAAGGTTGAATCCAAACTAAGGTGTCATTATCACAATGGCACTCAGGCATATTCATATTTCCTTTGAAGGGACTCCACTCCAGCGTATTTAGTTGCTACCTTTGTTTTCTCCCTAGATCGTTGTTGGTATTAGTGCACCTTTTCCATCTCAGCCATCGCCCGCGTGCGATTTAGCATTTTAAGATGGCTGTTTTTGATCATGCCAGTAAGCGCGTCATTGAAGCATCTCGGCATCTTTGATGTGTTGCATACGGATGGAGCGCATGCATTTTATCCCCTCGCAGGTTTTTAACAATCTCCCATACTTTCAACTGCTTTTTCAACATGCCAGTGAATCGTCTGCCAGAAGCTGCACCCGGGGAATAGATCTGAGCATTGATGACGACAACATGCAAGAGAAAATGATTTAAAAAAAAAGAGGATGGGAAGGAAATAACTGTAAGGTGTGGCATTGCTTAAAATACCCTTCCACACGCAGCTGCCATTAATGAACATGGGACAAATCGCTTGCATCAACATAATTTATTATGAGTGCGTCATAACGAGTAGCACTGGAAATGGGGTTAGTGGTTTCTAATGCAGGAATCCTTATTGATCCAGATTGGTGTAGAGGAAAGGAATCGATACAGCTGATCCCTCTCAGTTGATCTTAAGAGAGCAGAGGTGCCAGGTGAAAAATGATACATTAGAGGGATGTGAAGCAGCCTCAGTGGAGTGCATTAAGTCATTGTTCAAGGCTTTGCTACTCTCCAGTACAGCTGTGTGTGTTTAACCCTTTCACTGCTTACTCAGCCTAAGAGGAGAATATGCTCTGGAAGCTCCAAAACTAAGTTCTCCTGATTATTTGTTACAAACCTTAGTGAATGCTTCAATACATCCATTCAGCATGAATCTTTGCTTTATGAAGAAGAATATTATGTAGCCTGGTGTAAACATGTAAATAAAAAAATGGAAGTCGCTTTGGACAAAAACATGTGTATTATGATGTAATACCTTCACAAACGTATCTACTACAACTATACCTTAGAAATGGCAGCTGGCAATGTTTAAAAAAATGAAGTAAATATACAAAAGAAATTCAAGATACCTTTAAAAAAAACGCACACTGTCTAACTTACTGAAAGTACAGAAACATTGCCTATTACATATTTTTTGCAAGTTAGACAGTGTGCGGGAGTTTTCTTTGCTCGTCCCCCTTTAACGCACCCGTCTCACCTTGTAGACGTGTAAAGTATTTTTCTGTACAGGTAAAAATTCAGGAAACATTTAACGGTTTATATGTTCCCTCACGATGATTAAAAAAAAAAAATCTTCAGATAATGTTGACATTAACCTGCAACCCTGCCCCATTCATGGCCATCTTCAGTGTCCCCCTTATTCCCCCTTGTCCTCATTAAAGTCCAAACAAGCAGACATTGTTCATTTCTTAACATTGTCCCCGCATCCCAGAATTCATTTTAATTGGAAGTCCACAGCCTTCCTCCATTTCTACTCGGCTTAAAGATGTGATGTTCTTTCTTAAGCTTGAGGAAGTGTAGTGTTCTTTGAAGGGTTTAAATGATAAATGTGATACAAAGTGGCAACCGTACATCCTTCGTCTGGGCCCCGCAGAGGCTTCACAACACATGCTACTTCCATGAGTTCTCTAGCAATTTAGTTATTTATTTCATTATTTGTGTTTCCATTCTTCTTATTATAACGTTTACCACAGTCTCATCTGTTGTTAGTAATGCTCTGTAAACAGTGCAAATTTAATTCAGTAGAAAAAAGTATATTTAAAAATAACATGCAGTATTTTACCAGTAAACTTTAAGTAAAAAAAAGTAAATAAATACAGCCTTCACCTACACCAAGCAAAAAAACCAAACACCTAGACTCAAAAAATATTTTCACGAAATTGACTAATTTATCAAATGAAAATTAACTTTCATCTACTTTAAAATCAGGAGTAGCCTACTGTCAAACTGGAAAACTACTACATCCAAATCAACCCCTACACATATATATATATATATTTCCCGGGGAGTACGGAAAATATTCAGACCCCTTTAAATTTTTCACTCTGTTTCATTGTGTTTCATTGCAGCCAAATTATCAAAAATCAAAAAAGTTCATTTTATTTCTCATTAAGGTATACTCAGCAGCCCATCCTGACAGAAAAGTAGAAAATTTGCAAATTTATAAAAAAAGAAAAACTGAAATATCACATGGTCATCAGTATTCAGACCCTTTGCTGTGGCCCTCATATTTAAATCACATGCTGTACATTTCTTCTGCAAGGAGGAATGGCAAAGGATCCCCAAATCCAGGTGTGAAAAACTTGTTGCATCATTCCCAAGAAGACTCATGGCTGTACTAGCTCAAAAGGGTGCTTCTACTCTATACTGAGCAAAGGGTCTGAATACCTATGACCATGTGATATTTCAGTCAAAAAATCCTGTTTAAAAAAAGCATAGAGAAAAAACACGTGAAAAAAAAGAAGAGTCAAACTTCGGGAAAAAAAAGCTAAAAAAAAGTCTAACCTTAAAGGCATCAAGCGCCAACTCATTTCTTGATTGGCCGATGGCTTATTTAAATCAGATGATGTACGATACGATGACGCCGCCATGGTGTCAGCACCAGGCGTCATCATATCGTAATAAAATATAGATATTTTATTATATTTATTTGAGACGAAGCCTTCTACTGTATCTTCAACAAGTCAACAGCTTCCTGACATTGTTCCCCCAGGTGAACAGATTTGAAACCACGTGGGCCCTCCTTCATCTATCTGCACATCTGGCCCAACGCACGACTTAACACGCTGCAGCATCTGCCCTAGTGTGCATTCACCTCGTAAGGACATTTCCTGGACATTAATCTCAGATTACTGTCAAAAAATGTGGCGGGATGAGCATGGATTACAGTCTCCTCCTGTCACTTTTATTTGGCAAGAACATGGTATGATCACACCTCAGGTATTACCCACTGTACCGCGTCTCTGCATGCGGCGCTGAGACACAGTACAGTAGGTGGTTTCAAAAAGATGACTCTTATCACAACGACCGCAGATGATATACATAACATGTCATTATATCAAAAGCGGGAAATAAGTCATTGGATTTCTTCAAATTTGCTGCCTGTGATTTTATAGGAATATTATCCCATTTATACTGTGATTATCTATTGTTTCATGCATCTACAATTCCTATAATCTCTCTTAATCTGTTCATATATTGTAGATTTATTCCAGTTGCATTACAGTTACACTTTGTAGTATTTTGAGCACAAATTACATGAGTACCGTATAATTTGGCAACACCAACAGTACAGTAGTTTTGTCTATAGAGGAAACATGAAACGGTACGTGGCTGGGAAGTGAAAGAACCCAGCTAATGATGCCTCATTATGTTGCTGATTTTTAACAGAAGAGCAGACAGTATCATTTAACAGCACAAAATCTGACAAAAACAAAACTAAAGATGAATGGAAATAATGACGCAGGTCCTTAAAAGCGCTCTTCAGAGCCGGCGGCTGGCTCTCTGTTCTCCGCAGATTGGCGCCTTAGAGGGAAGAAGAATAAAGAAGAATGGGAAAAAAAACATGTGAATGTCTGAAAATTCTTTCACAAATGATGAAGCCCAAACTGACGGATTAAAAATAACAGAAACCGAGCCAAGCTAATCATCACCGACCAATTGGATACATTGTGTCTCACAACATTGTTTTCCCCCGCCAAGTCTTACCAAAACACTATGTCTGTATGTCTTGTTATTTATCTTTTCACCTTTTGTATTATGTGTGCTGTCAAGAATACGTGAGACAATGTAACACAAAATATGACATAATTTGGGGGTGATTCATATAGCACAGCAGCCTTGGCCAGACGGCGAGGGTTTGAGTCATCACTTTAAATGAGGGTTCACCCTTCCTTGACCTGTGGAGATGAAAGTACAGTAGCCCAGCACGCCATCTTTATTCCTCCCTGCTTCTGAATGAAATGCTACTGTGAAGACCACCATGTTTCAGCACCTACCTCTCCTCGCCCATACTCAAACCGGATACCTGGTTTGGTTAAACTTGGTTAGTTGTCTTTGGAGACCAATCAAAGCTCGTGTGAGGCAATGTTTGTACAAGCAAAAGATGAGAGAATATAGACTTGAACTAGTATTGAACATGTGCAGGGTGGGAGAGCGGCTACATCACAATCCACTGCCTCCTGCAACTGCCCTCTGAGTTTCTCAGCAGTGTCCAGCAAATGCTTTTTAAGAGCAGGAAATGGCTTAAAAGACAAGCGATGTTGGCTCTTACCCTGTAATCTTCACTCAAAGTGAGGCCAGTAGTTACCTAATGAACAGCTGAGCAGGTAATAGCCTGTCTTTAGTCGCCAGGTATCTTAAAAGTCAATGCAATTCCTAACACATACGACGCATTGTTTGTCTGTCTGTTCCGCAGTGAAAAGGCACGGTTTCTGGTCGTTCAATCACTTCAGCGCTCGCTGCATGAATGCACAATGATGCTGTCTACTGTATGCCATTTGAAAAGCTGAATGATTTCAATGACTCATTTCAATCTAGTGTATGACAAAAAGGCACGGTTTGAGGCCTAATTCCAAGTTTTAAATAACACAAAATTGCAACTGATTTGGTCATTTTAAACGTACTGTGAAGTGCTGTGGAAAAACAGGGTGCATTCAAGAGGGTTGTTACAAAGTGAAATAGTTTGTGGTCGTACATCCCTTCCTGTCTCTGCCTCTTTGTCATACAACTTGCATAAATCTATGCATACATTTCAAAAAGCTTTGGCAAAAAATCTGAGAAACAGAGTACCTGGGTTGAGCAAGTAGTCGCACGCTGGGTTTAATTCGTTGGAATCTCAATTTCGTAGCCCGAATAAACGTATGAAAATTGTACTATATTGTGTCCCACACATTTAGCACTTCAGCCGAACACAAACAGCAGGCTAATAGCTACAATTAAGTATATACTATACTTGTATAATACATTTATTGAGGAAGAAATAGTGAAAAATGCCAAACAGAAAACCCCAACCACAGCTGGATATGTTTTTTTGTGTTCATTTATGTAATCAATCAGCAGCCACATCTGCATCTGATTAAACCAAAACATAATCTCCAGGGAAATACTACAACCGTACATTAGAGCTGCGCAATATATCAATATTGAGATATGAAACTAGATATTGTCTTAGATTTTGGATGTTGTAATATGGCATAAGTGGTGTCTTTTACTGGTTTTAAAGGCTTCATTACAGTAAAGTTATGTAATTTTCTGATCTTACCAGACTGTTCTATTATTTGTCTTTACCCATTTAGTCATTATATCCACATAACTGCTGATTATTCATCAAAAATCTCATTGTGTAAATATTTTGTGAAAGCACCAAAAGCCAACACTACAATATCATTGTGGGATCGATATCAAGGTTTTTGGACAATCATATTGTGATATTTGATTTCCTCCATATGGCCCAGCCCTACTGTACATAAACCCCCTTAATATTAAGCCTCTGAGCTGGCAGTAGGGCACCCTCTCTTGAAATATATATGCTCCCTCCTTAGGAGCTGCCCGGCTGTCAAGGGGAAGGGCACTTACTGTATAACTGCATGTAAGCATAACACAAACTGCCAAATATGATTCGAACGGGAAGGAGGTTTCAACACCTATTTGGACAGAAGACAAGTGACTGCTGCTGGACTTATCATTGTTTATTCTTGTATCTGGAGGAAGCTTTGCTTTGGTTTTTTTCCTCCTTCTGCAAGGTCGCTATTTATAGTCCGGGCACTCGTTTTAGTTCTTCCCTTTGGAGCATATTCGTCATAGGTTCAAATTCGATACACCCCTCTTTCTCTTTCCTTCCTATCATTCACACGTACAGTATTAACTGTACATGAATGTCTCAATTTATGCTTTAAGATTAATAACTGAAGTTTCAAACTGACAGGGAGGCAACACAGTTTCGCTAGACGTAATTTCTTTCTCCATATGTAATGTTATGATCTCAGTATATACACCAAATAAAGGCCAATCACAACAAGCTTACTCTTTAGTTTCCTGCATGTCCAGTCAGTAATATTCTGCATGGCCTCTGTGTTTTATCTGCTCGGCCTGTCAACACCGTGCGGTTTATGGGGGGACGTAGGTACACGGTGAGCATACCCCCGAGGCCGCTGTCTACTTTGCCACTTGAGCTCCCCTTCTTGTCGACTCAGCATGTCGGACAAGCTCCCTGGGTTGCTACACAGCCACGGCCGACACACCGCGTGGTTAGTATGTATGAGTGCGCGCGCGTGTTACGATGTCAGCGGTTGCCAGAGGCCGGTCGCTTGAGAGACAGCAAGGTTCCCAGCGGCCACCTGCTGTGCGGCCCCCTGCGCTGTGTGTTGTCACACGTTACCATTGCTAAGAGAGGGTGAGGGAAACCAAAAACAGGGAAACAAAGCAGCAACAAAGAGGCTGTTGTCACCAGCTTGCGCAGAGGGCTGTGTTTTATATTAATCATGTAATAGTTTTAATTTACAGGGTTAGGTTACTGTATGGCTAATAACCGACATATGGCAGTAGAGTGTCTTTAAAAGCATAGGGATTCAAGCAGAACTGGTGATTTGCAATAAAACTAAAAAATAACATTTAACAAGGCCACTGAATGTGTAATTTACATTGTTAAAACATGGAGAGCTGGCAAATGGCAGTCAACATTCTGCACTACACTACGTACTGTACACAGCCTCGGTTCTGAAAATCACCTCTTGTTTCTTAATGAACTACAGTAATGAACTGTGTAAAATTATGCACGCCATTAGAGTTTTGTTGAACAAGCCATTTGAGTACGAGGCATAATAGCCCCCACTTTTATGGCTAGATTTACAGGCAGTAATCATCTCAGAGTCCCCTCAACAAATCTCATTCTGTGTGATTGGTGTTCAAGAGCGATTATTTTTTTGTTAATACTCCTGTAATTAAATGCATGCTTAGACTCAGAGTGATTACAGTTCCTGACGAGTAATTGCTCTGTGGCGCCGATTACTGCATGAATGATAATCAAATCTGCAGAGGTTTTGTCCACGTGTCTGGAGTGTACAACTCAATGGTTGTGAGTAAGCGCTCGGCCGATGATGGTCCCTTTTGAACACTGGATTGTATTGACTGTGGATGCCAATTAGTGCATTTCCATAAATGTAGGCCTTCCTGTGTGTTTCAGTTGAAATGCCCTTTTGCGACAAACCTTCTCAGACTAATTTTTGGCCTTTGTGAGAGTGAAACAACTCTGAAGTTGCACTCCTGCTGTCCACGCTTCTGAGCAAGAAATAGCCCGGCTCCTTCATTCTATCACACACATTGCCTTGTGTGACACGCTGCCCAGATATATCACTGCATGTATACGTTCTCATTGAACTTCAAGCTAAAGTTCAAAGATTCAGGCAACCATAAAAGCTGCTATTTTTATTCCTTTTCACTTAACAAACAATACCAAAGTAGGCACACCAATTAGAGCTCTTTAGGAGAAGTTGGAAGCAAAACATTTTGAAGCGCTGCCACAGAAACAGCAACCAAATTCCTAAGAGAAGATCTAAATATGAACACAGAGTGAATGTTGCTGATTAAACAATGGTCCTGTTGGTAAATCCCCACTCTCAGCTGTCAATTTGGCTCCGTCACTGCGCCGTTTTAAGCAATGGTTTCAGCTCGGTATACAACACCAGGGCCAGGACTAGGGCTGAACAATATTCTGTTTTAGCATCGACATCGCGATGCGCGCATAGTCACAGGACGTTGCAATTTTGACGCTAACACTTTTTGCTGCTTGATAGAAAAGTAAACTTCCACCGTTCTCCTTTTACATGATTATTAAGATCCGACCCTTCCCCTTTTAAGACAGGTATTCGTGTGGACAGCGTGTGTATGTGACGTTAGTCCGACGGGGTTTATTGTTATGGGAAGTGAGGCTCTCCGTGTGTAGAAAAGTACTGTAGGCAGCAGCTGACACAGTGATGCGCATAGTTTTCAACGTGTAGTCAGTGAAACTGCAGCAGTCAGTGTTTTATGTTCATAAATCACCTGATTATTGCAACATAATCACAACATCTCCTGGCCATTTCCCCCCGCAGAAAGCTGCTACCAGCCAGGCTAAAGCTAATATAGTTAGCCTAAAAAAACAAGCAGAAAGCTGCTACCAGCCAGGCTAAAAGTTAATATAGTTACCCTAAAGAAACAAGCAGAAAGCTGCTACCAGCCAGGCTAAAGCTAATATAGTTGGCCTAAAGAAACAAGCAGAAAGCTGCTATCAGCCAGGCTAAAGCTAACATAGTTAGCCTAAGGAAACAAGCAGAAAGCTGCTACTAGGCAGGCTAAAGCTAATATAGTTAGCCTAAAGAAACAAGCAGAAAGCTGCTACCAGC
>NC_045751.1:2335223-2335561 GCF_008692095.1 Etheostoma spectabile
TAAAGCTAATATAGTTAGCCTAAAGAAACAAGGGGTCTGTCTGTCCCAACTAACGTTACGGTTCGGAGCCGCGACGCTGGAAACGTAACACTGATCTACTACAGAAGTCTGTGTCTGATCTAACGTCATTTCCACTGATGTAATTGTTCTTGGATACAGAGTTTGTTGCTAGTGCGCGTGACATGCAGTCTATCAATTTATCAAACTAACGAGCTGGCCCCCTAGTCGACCACAACCTGAAATTTAGAGAAAGCAGCATGCGGGCATTGTCATTCACGTTAGCCTGGATTCATTATTATATCAATACAATGGTGTCATGCTAGTCAACCAGCATATTT
>NC_045751.1:2335571-2335909 GCF_008692095.1 Etheostoma spectabile
AATTTCCCTCTCCAAAACCACTTCAGAAGAGTAACGTTAGTCACCTTGATGATAACCCACCTTTTTATCAGCTCCACAAAGACTCAGCTGGATGTCATGTAAGACAGTAAAGGGAATGTCAAAGATGCATTTGTGAGGGGAAAAAATATCTAAATGGTATTTAAAAGAAGAAAAGGAAATCAGGAAATGGATGGTGGAAACTGGCGGTGAGCTGAGTGTTATCAGATTAAGGACAGTATATACTATATATATATACATATATATACAGTGACGTGCGGTGATGTCAGTGAGAGGGTAGGCACTGACTTATGAAATGCAGATTACCTAATTTATTGTTT
>NC_045751.1:2335919-2337359 GCF_008692095.1 Etheostoma spectabile
TCAAAACGTTACGCACAAGCGCAGCACCCACGTTGATAGCAAGACATTTCCAATTAATCTATCAATCAAAATCAATCTAATGTAATTATATAACACTTTACAGCAACCAGCAGGCTACGGTGCTTAACATCCGACTGGATGTTTTGATCCGTTTCAGGGTGGAAAATGTGCGAAGCTGTAGTTGCCGGTATTATATGAGCTGACGGTTTTTCCTGCTTGGTTAAAGCTGCGGGCAGGTTGTTCAGATCCAGGACCCCGTATAGGTCCCGCCGCTCACTGTTAGCACGGCCACATAGCCACATCTCTTCTTCCGTACCAGTCAGTTTGAAACGATGCGACGAGTATTTGTCCCTTTTGCTGCAGTAGTCCATCTAAGGCTGGCGTAGACCTTCATCTTGTTATTAGTTCTTTTTTTGAATTAAAATCGAGTTTAGAGAAATTCCTCACCGCTGTGATGTCGGCGGACACCGCTGCTGTCATTTTGACTTTGAATTTCGCGGGGATTGCGCTTACAACGTAGCTGCTGTAATGACGTCAGCTACGCAAAGGGACAGTAATATCTCGATTTTTTTGTTCATGTTTGATATCTAACGGAGACGATTACTGGCATAACACATTTACGTACAAAGGCACGGCAGAGTTGTGCCTTTGACGTACATGTTAAAGATACAGGATCGAAGTGCGCATGCGCAACATTGGCTAATCGCTTGAATGGGCAGTAAAGGCACTGCTTATTCTCCATTTTTTCTATTGATTATGCGTACTGCTACATTTGTCATTGTACCGTCTAAATAATTGGAACAACACACATATAAATCACAAGAATAACCAGTAAAATACAAATACAGTTTATTATACATTTATTAATAAACATTTTTATGCTTGAATTTTGGCAAGTAGGCACTGCTACCCTGCCTACCCTGACTGCACGTCACTGTACTATATAGATATATATATATATATATTATTAATATATATTATTATATATATATATATATATATATATATATATATATTTGTGTGTTAGAGGAGCAAATTTGCAAATATTGTGTTGGGACAGCGAATAGCTCAGTTTATTTGCAAGAGTATAAAAGCGGCAATCAGCATGAATTTGTTTGACATTTTGAGGAGGAAAAGAGTTTACAAATAAGATTGATACCATTCTCAGATATAACTGTTGTTTTAACCTTAAGACTGGGACTCTATTTGTATTTTACTAAATGGGTTCTCATTTTTCTGTACTCCAACTGGGTAAGCACTTGCGGTCCTATTTTAACAATTCAAGTGCATGGCGTGAAGCACCTGGCACAGGTGCGTTTAGGGAGTGTCCAAATCCACTTTTGCTTGTTTGATGGTGGAAAAAAGGGTCCGTGCGCCGGGTGCATGGTCCTAAAGGGTTGTTCTTAGTGTCTTCATTAATCATAGGTGTGTTCTGGGTGT
>NC_045751.1:2337369-2338900 GCF_008692095.1 Etheostoma spectabile
ATGCAATCAACCAATCAGAGAGTCATCTCTCATTCCCTTTAACAACCAGGCGCGGTTGTACCTTGGTGCATTCCTATTATGATGGCGGATTTGCACTGTAATATTTGTATTTGTAATCTTTTACATGTGTGTGCTGCTGTTAAAATAACAATGAAATGTTGTGTAATTGACTTTATACCAGGTTTTTTGTTGGTCATTTTCAGCTGCCTCAAGATAGCAATACGCCCAGAAAAAAATGGACAACTGCGTCGGTCTTAAAGTAGCAAAGACACTTGCGTCAGGCTTTGCGCTGTGCCAGGTGCAAGAGAGGGCCCTTAGTGTATTTTGACTTCCCATTGCTAAAAGGTCTCTTTTAGCTCCACATTGTCACTAGAAAACTGTTCAGTCTTTGAAGACCTGGCTTTGGTGAAAGGGGCCCATGTTCTCTCCCATCTTCAGGCATCCCCAGGGTCCAGGCCCCTTCTCTTTGACCTGTTTCTCTCTCTATATACAGTATTTTTTTTTCTTCCATCATGGCTCACTCAGCTGTATCTGTCTTATTTCAGCTCACAGACCCTCTGGGATGCTCTCATTCCCATCGCTCAGGCTACCCTTGATATTGTTGATACCTCCCCTGCACACAGGTGCGGAGATCCATTTATATCATGGCTCATATAGTAGGAAATTGCATAATCATATCGACAAATACAGAATAAAAACAGGAATCCACTATTAAACACTAGACATTCTGCCAGCTGCAGGTAATGAATCAAGCATGTAATATAAATTTCCCACACAATCCATGAATTTGATTCCATGTAAAGATAAACTGTCCAGCAAAGTATTGCAGTCTGAACATCTAAACAGTCCATTTATTTCCTGAAAGTCAGGTGGATATTGTCAGCTAAAGGGCTGCATATCTACCACAGAATCATTCATATATTAGCCAGGGATTCAAAACGTTGTGAATTCTAAGTGCAGAAAAAGTGCCTTTTCCCTTTAATGTGACTCCACACATCAACCTTACGTTTGTGCATGATAGTTGCCAGCTAAATCTCAAGGTAAACGTCCACTTAACAAGACAAAACCTGGCACGAAACAGCCACCAATGACTGTTACATATCCAAAACCCATTTAGTTCTGAGAATGTAAGAGTAACAGGAAATCACGCGATATAATATCTGGGGTGTGAGCAGCAGTAGCAGTGCATCATGATTAAACGCTTGCGTGGGTCGGAGCGAATGATCTCTGCATTTGTCACCAGAACAGAGCTTAGCGTCCATCAGAGCTGCCAGCGGAGGTGCGTCTGCCACTGAGTGGGAACAGAACAGGCCAGATTGTGTGGGGAAGGGAGGCCTTGGCACGTGACCAGGTGCATCTGAAGCCTTCTCTGATCCTCCAATGTGCTGTTGAGCTGCTCTATTCCCCCAACACAACGCCAAACACCTGCTTGGGCCGATTGTCAGACTGAAAACGTTGTTATCGGCGTGGGCCGTCCAAATGGTGAGGCACTCTGCTTTCATCGGCAAGTAGTATTGAGCAAGGGAGAGGG
>NC_045751.1:2338910-2349250 GCF_008692095.1 Etheostoma spectabile
CGAGTCTGAGAACGTTTTGAAAAGATGGACACTTAATGTGGTCAATTTGATATGTCGTCAAAGAGACATTGCTTGGAATAGTGCAGTTAGACAACCCAGCAAACAGCACATGATGCAAGCACACCTGTGTATTTATTTCAACCAGAGTAATTGTACATGCAGTTATTTTTAGATTTCCTTTGCTGTCTTCCTGTGAAAATACATGGACATATGTCATTAAAAAGGCACATGCCTAATCGTTGAGTGTAAATTCAAGTGCACTATATGAAATATTGGCATCTGCTGTGATGAAATATTTATCTGAATACTCTATATGGTAATTTATTGGGCTTTAAATAAAAGGGGTGTGGGTCATCATCAAAAGGTTGCACGGTCAACAATGCGAGTTGCCTGTGATGGAATAGAGATGCATTTGACTAATGAGAAATTCTGAAGGGAGGTATCTGTCACATGGAGAACTAATGCCCAATTCCCTCTCATCACTCCTAGCAATGAAGATGACTGTGGCACAGCAAAATGACATTCTAATTGAAGGCATATTTCACTGAAAAACAATGTGCTTTGGGGGCCCATAGGTATTTTTGCCATAGTTCAGCACAGGGGATATGAATGACTAATACAGTCTTTATTTTGAGCCTATTGGTAAGTCATTAAATGACAGGGCTCTAGTGACAGCCACGATGTGAAGTTGCTTGGGCAGCAGGCAGCTTTCAGAGTGGCCGATCACGGCATTTGGCAGAAACGTAATTGATGGAATAAAAACAAAAGTGACGGGAGTTGTTTCAGCTCGACGGTGAAGGCGTGTTAGACAAAGATGTCTGGAGTGGAAGAGGGGGAGTAGGAGGGGTGGTGACAGATAAATGAGGCCATCGCTAGCTGAGGGAGGAGGAGGGGTGGAGGAAGTTGCTAGCGAGCTCCCCCGCGATCTGTACCTGCCAAGTCCCTACCCTGAACAGCTGCTAGTAACTCTGAGGATGTGTAGCAGCTCACTCCCGCACCACATCCATCTTTTACAGCTTCTAATCCAACTGCTCTGAGATCTGTTCGAGGTGTTTGATGCAGCTTTTTTTTTCTTCGCAGGACTGCGTTATTTTAGCTTCACGGCTCCCATCCAGTATTCATAGATGCAACACAAAACCTTCCATATTCATATTGGGTATCTGCTTTGATAAACTAGCATGAATGTCTTTTATCCTTTTCCATTCTTTGATTGGCTAACATACATTATTTAAGACATGCAAGACATGCAAGGTGTGAAAGTGATGGCAAAAAAAAAACATTTGCTTTTTGAGCTCACACATTTCATACTCACCCTGCCATTTGCATTGTGATTTCATACCCTGCCATGATAGTGTTCTGACAAACTCACACCTGTCTTGCCTCACCAGAAATAGTTTGACTATTATTATCATGTTTGATTTCGGCCTCACACTGCACGGCACTTGTCACTTGTCGTGCCTCTCATGCACCACGCCCCATGCCTCCACTCACAGGCTGATGGTCACTTACAAGCTGCCGCCTGCCATTCATATCTGCTCACTATGAGTTGCACCTGCAGTGGTGTGTAATGTAACAGCCCATTGAAGAGCCAATCACCATACCCTGGATTTGCAATGACGCCCTACTGTTAAAGACATTCTGCTGTTTGGGGCACAAGGGTATTCTCTTTTTCATAAACTAAAAAGGGTTTCAATTAAGCATTTGTGGCAGGCCTCCCAGCGGTTTGCATGTTTAAATGAGATGCCTCTGTGGGGGAGATGATGGAAGAGTTCTCTTAAACCGGCCGGAGAATAGCAAGTGAGAGATGATGAAATACATTTTCATATTAACAGTACATTTTGGAGTTGTTACAGTGTTTTTGCCACACTGTGGACCAACGTGTGCTTGTATGCTTCCATTTGAAGTTTGAACAATGCCAGATGTGTTGCATTCTTTGTTGAGCTGCTTATATTTTTGAAACCCCTGTAAGTATTAAGATTGATTGCTAATAACTTCAAATAATTTCATGGTATTCTTGGAGGTAAACCTCCACTGGGTGCTCTAATTTAAACAGAAGCCTACTCTATGGTAAATGATATTGAAAACTCTGCATCGAGATACGCTAGCTGATTAAATCAACCGTGCCATGACTGAAACGCAGATGGTAGGACAAAATAAGTGGATAATGAAAATTAAAAAAGTGCCTTTTATTGTGGCGCCTTTTAGGAAAGAACTCACACCATCTCCAGGTCACCTCTCCGACTGTGATTGCAGCACAGTTTGGGCCTGAAAAGAGAGCGCTGACAATCCCTTTGTTGTGTCTAAGTAGGAAACAATGTTTTTTGCCGTGACGTCAATATCTTGAAGGGGAAGAAAAATATCAGTTTGGATGAATTGCTGTATCCCTCCCCTCTGGAGATGCGTTTTAAGATTTTGAAGGAGATTTTGTCATTGGATAAAGACAAGAAGGAAGGGTCACAGGCTCTGACTGAGCCATCGTGCTCTCAAGACTGACAGAAATGCATTAGTTGAGCAAAGAAATTCCTCTCAAAAATAAAATGTGACTTTCTGTAAACAAGTTGACCCTCATGGCAGGAAAGACATGGTAAGAAATGGATCGCATTTGGCTGATTCTTTTCCTCTTCCTCAGCATAGAGTCCACGGCTTTGCAAGCATGGTATCTTCTAGCATGGCAACAGATACCGTTTAATACGCAGAAGTAGTTTGAGATCATCTTATTTGGTTGTGTGGTCTGTGGTCACTGAAAGAGAAACAGCCTGGTCTCTGGTATGGCCTGCCTCCACTCCACAGTCTAGCAGATTAATACAACTTACAGGGCAGAATCTTCATTAAATAGATACCCAGTATACTGTTTATTTACCTTTACTACACTGACAAAGAGGCACTTTATCTACATAATTTATCCAGGGGAATGAAAATAATCCAAATATCCAAAGTGAGAACTACCTGGGTGTTTTTCGTGTCTCAGTATTAAAACAAATGTGTCAAACTCAACTGGTAATTACTGATCATTTGCTGACAGAAAGTAGAATAAGGCCACAGGAGTCTCAACAAAGGACCACTCACAAACAGGACAGCTGATTGAATGGGTGGACTATAGAGGACTGGGGATTAATTGGGGTAAAATATATTTTATCCATGAATAGAAGTTCTTGCAGAACATGTCACCTGCCAGAAAGTAATGCCTGTTTTTGTAACATATTATTGTCACACAGAAGCTAATGGGTGATCTGTAGAAACATAATAAGGGTTGGTTTAAGGATTTAAAATAAAACAAGGTTTTTCAGACCTTTGTACCTATTTAAAAGCATCACTGTAGTGTACAATAGGAACTGGCAGCTTACAGACAAGCTTGAGCAGAGTCCTAGATGACAGTTCTTTGTTCATGACTGTAATGTAACAAACCATCAGTGCTTCTGCATTTATATCCGCCACAAACAACCTTATATCTGGATCCCGCCATCGATTTGCATAATTGGAGATTGTGGCCGGGTGCTTATTATTCATTGACATGACACTGCAGAGTGGCAGATGGAGTGATGTACTGAACTGAAGGGTTCCAGTTTCTGTTGGGTATAGGGGTGGCGGGCCCTGAAAAAAAAACACCCAATGCTACAAGCAACACTACATCTAAGTCCTTTTTATTTGTGTATTTTTTGAGTGCTAAATCATAAATTGACATGCAGGCCAATGTCTAAGAAGTAAACATACATCCCTGTGAACAGCTGGAAAACAACCAAGCAAAAATGCGCTCAGATTTGCCTTCGCCCAAACAAATTTTAAGCTTTTAAAAAACGAGCTACGTGCAGTTTACCAGCCAGCAGGCCTCTAAATAACCTGAAGTACACAGAGCATCTGACCGAGATGAGGCAGCGCTGACTGACTGACACATCCATCTCCCCTGCTATCTGTCTAACTGAGGAAGGGGAGCCATCGCGAGTCCCTCATGCATGAAGACGAGAGCACTGTTTATTAATGGAGGGGAGACCAAGAGAGAGAGGGAGAGAGAGAAGGGGAGAAACAGAGATTGCATCGTCTCAATTTAAGTTTGATGAAGGACACAGTGTCTCGTCAGGATGAGCAGAAAACTATGTCACGTTGGCACGGTTAAGACTTCAAAGGCGTACAGTAAAAATGTGCCGCGACTTGAAATGGTCTGCATATGCAATTCAATAGTGAGTCCGAGCCGGGTTATCCTCTCATATATAGGGCCTCATATTCCTTTAGGGTCAAATGCAAAACCAAATGCAAAATGTTACGTGAGCAACAAATTCTTTTTGTGATTAACACGCATTGTGAGCTATATGGAGCTCTATATATGCATAGTTTTTAGGGACTGTACAAAAAGTATTATGAAAGTTAGAATGGTAGGAATAAGGGGGATGGTATTACAATTTTTATTATGGGTCAAGGGAGGCTAGTTTGATTTTAGAAGGGGGTTATAAAGCTGTTTATCAAGGAACGTCTGCTTCCAGGAGCATGGATGCCGCACATTAAAAAAAAATCACAAAACTAAGAGGGCAGGAAATTACACAATCCTTAACTTTTTATTACTGCACAGAATTCATGACGTGTGCAAATGAAAACCATCTCCATGTGTGACAGCATAGGTGAGACAATGGTATGTGTTCTGACATGCAGTATGAGTCCCAATTCTGTCCCTGTCGTTTGGCTGAAAAGGCACTTTCTATATTCAGAAACTTTAGGTGTCCACGAATGATTTATATTTGCATGGCTTCTCAGCCAACAAACCTTTCAAAGCTATATTTTCTGCAAAATTGGTGCCAGAAAGACATCAAAATCATTTTTTTTTAAGACTTAGATAAATCACGTACAGTACATTGTTTGCTTCATACATGGACATAACATTTCACAGGAAGCCATCCTAAAATGTGTGTTTATGAACACATCAATCAATACAGCTGACCTATTACCTGCAAGGGTTTGTCATGGGTACTATTTCAGGTTTAGAGCCTTTCAGCGTGAGAGCTCTATTGATTGCTCGCCTCCAGGAGCACTTCTGGTGTAAGGACATGAAGGAGGAGGAAACGGTTCGTCTCATATTACTGGAGTTGTGGGGATTCTGATCTGAGGTCCAGAACCACAACAGCACGAATGTGTGACACAGCAGTGCCTGACCGACTTTTCTTGGTCAGAGAAATAGCAGCATTTACACACTGAATTGGAATTTAGGAAAACATGACAAAGGTCTGAATGGTGAAATATTGAAATCACACAATAGGCTTTATAATAACCAAAAGAATCGTATACTTGCACTTGTATCACTTGGCAGCTTGTTCTCCTAAGGATGAGCCATACAACTGTAAGGAAAATAAGGTTCAAGATGTAGTGTGTTCTAAAAAACTATAATACTTTAATCTTTTGACAGTTTGGGTACAGTGTGACATTCCACACAATAGTGGGGGAAAAAATCATCAGAACAAAATACGCCATCCTTACTGTCCTCATGTTATTTCACAGTGGCACTGAACATGAAGCTGTGCACATCAGAACTTGATTCGTCTCACCTTGGGATGCAGGCTTTTTGATGAAATCAGGCCCAGTGTGTCTGCCGCGTCACGGTCAGTGGGATGCCTACCTATGCAGTGGAACACTAAGCATTTATGTGACGTCTGGCTTAGCAAACCACGTTATGTTTCACATCACTGATTCCCACGGCTAAGCAGTTTGAAGATTCTGCACAGTGCGAATAAAAACAAAGACGGCAACACAGCGGCAATGCACTGTTGCACATTAGCATGTTTTTAGACCAAGCGTCACTCGTCTGACAGTAGAGGTAAACTGACATTTGCAAAGCTGGAAATTGCTGTGTGTTGCAGTCCCTCTCAGAGCTTCACTAATTGTGCTTCCTTATATTGGATTTAGTTTAGCAGCAATTGGTGCGGATGCTAAACAACACACAAAATGAAGGACTCGGCAAAACAGATTGCTTAGAGCACACGGACTCACACCTGGCTCTCGGTGCTTAAGGGAAAGAATAGTGGCTGAGACACAGAGGAAGCATCACATGACCATGTTGTGTAACTGCTGAAAATGATATATGAGATTTTGTCCACGACGAAGAAATCAAAGGGGAACAAACCAATCAAAACGCTTGCTGTTCCGTTCAACAAAATACATGACAAAATGTTGTCAATCTGTTTAATTTTCACTCTCAGCGAAGTTACTGTGAGGCAGTGCCAGTGCACAGCAGCAGTAACATCACCAACATCAGCCTCAAACAAGCTCAGCAGACATTCTTTTTTTGAGATATTTTTGGGGCATTTTTAGGCCTTTTATTGACAGGATATTAAAACATGAAAGGGGGGAATGACCGGAGTCAAACCCGGGCTGCATTGAGGGGTGTGCCTCTATATTTGGACATATACTGTATATGGATATACAGTATATATGGACAGCCGCTCTACCAACCGAGTGTTCCAAGTCAAATGGATGGATAAGGAAAATGAGTCTCTGACTAAAATACAATTTGACATCTGCAAGAACCACTTCCATCAAACCAGAAATGGTTACTTGATCTGTTATGTCATTTCGACATATTAGTACAGTATAGACATTTTTAACAAATACTCCTGTATAGTAGTAGTAATTTGATGTGTCCTTATTCTAAATAGATGGATCATAGTTGAGTCCCTGTAGAATCATGTTGTAAACAGCTCTTCTTGTTACCAAGCTCTGGTGGTAATAGCTACAATCCAAGTTTTCAGATTGTGAATGATTGAGATTGAATGTTCATCCTTGACTTTGGAAACGGCAGTTGGCAAAACACTCACCACAGGGTCCATTAGTTTTTGATAGTTATTGATATTGTTTTGCCAGCTGCTGTTTCCAGGGTCAAAAATGAACTTTTAATTTTAACTTTAAAGCAAACACAGATGAGAAGTCCTTGAAATGATTAGGAAAATAGAAACATTAACCCTCACGTTGTCCTCGGGTCAAATTGACCTGTTTTCCTATTTCAATGTTCTTTTTAACTAGCCAATTGTAATTACCCAAAATAACATGATGGACACCACTCAACACTCTTTGGCAAGTACAAATCTCTACTTTCATTAATTTTAGGGCGTCTTATTCCATTTTATAGCATTTAGAAAAGAAAATTGAAGTGGTTTTGAAATATTATTGAGTAAAAGTTGACATATTCCAGTCTGTGATCATCCATCAACATACATTCCTTTAATTTTAGTCTAAATAATTCCTAATTTTAGCTTTTCTAACTCAAACATTAGGTTTAATTTCCTGTAAATGTGGTTTATTGACCATACATTGAAAAAATAACTGTAAAACTAAAGTTAAGAAGTTAGTGTTAATAAGTTAGTGTTACGTAGTGTTGAAAACGTCAAAACAAGGGACAAAAATGGGACAAAAATGTAATAAAAGTTAAAAACATTGCTAAAAAATTGTCAACAAAAAGGTTGATTTTCAATTTTGACGGGAAGACTACACGAGGGTTAACTCCCATCGCGTTAAATGCGGACGCCCGCTCAGGTGCCTTTGGCGTTGTTACTGACGCTAAAAGTCTCCTTTGGTGTCATATCTACACATGCTTTATCTAAATGGGATTAGTTGGGACTATTGGCGTCACTTTTGATGGTTTAGGAAAAGATTGTGGGTGTGCTTATATAAGGTACATTTATAACGCGGGACAATAACGGGACAGTTGGGTGGGGTTATAAAATGAACGTGTCAGTGACAAGCGGGACACGATCCCCGGTCTCCTGGGTGAAAGTCCTGTGTTGTTTGACCCATCCACCTCCCTAACCAACCTCCCTACGCGGAATTTTGGGATTTCAACCGACTCGATACCGCAGTCGCTCGTAATACTACGTCATCTTCACGGAGCTGCTGCTCTGCCTGGTGCGTTCCATGCACACGCTGACGGGTGCTTTTTTGCGTTGTATCTGACGCTGAGAGCCACGGACACAGAGTCAGTATTTTACGAGTTGGGATGCATGCTATGAAAACTGACAATTTTGAAAAAAGCAGTTGAAATGATTAGCTTTGTACAGTTGGAAAGTCAAGTTGTTTTTACTCTTTATTTGTCTTAATTGTGTTTTCCTTATCCCTTAAAGCTCATACCAACTCCCATTATTCTTGTCAAGTCTTTCTTATACCATTCAGCTTCACTTTAAGCATTTTTCCACTAATTATGCTCCTATGTAGTTGTCTATCCTCTACTTCATTGTGTAGATACAAGGGATGTTGTATTGGTAGTATTTCCTGGTTTACCACCCTAACAAATTGGTTTCAGTGCCAGTACGATTGTTGTAGTGTATTTATATTTTCTGAACCACAGTACAGAAAGCAGACTTGAAAGATTTAATTTCTCTGAAGAAAGGAGCTTTACATGTGAAGTTATGCCTTTGGTGAAAATATTCCAAGTCTGAGCAAGACAACTCCAAAACATTTTAATCATGGCTATAATTGATAGGGAGGACCGTCTCTGTGAATTAATGAATCCAAAAGGGGCCCTTTGATGTGAGCGGGACTGTGACATTCAGATTTGTGCTTGACTGAGTCTGAACCAGATAGCTCCTCCGAAATAGCTGACTTTAGCATTGGCCATCATCCATCACATTCGATACCAGACTGCAGACAGGTAGATTGATACCCCGATACATATTTCAGAGAGATCATTTTCTTAAGGTCAGCTCATGGTGCCTAGTTTTAATTAAATCTAAATGTATAATCACTATAGATCAGTTGGTTTCTATTTACAACAGGAAAAATCAACTTACTTCAACTGTACATAGAGTCCCGATACAAGTGCAAGTTAGAGGATCTATGTGGTTGTTCAATATTACAGTAGGTCCCCTTTTTAAAGGTAGTCATTACCACATTGTCTTACAGTTGTCTGCAACACTTTTTATTTCTAGCCTGGAGGAAACGATTAACCCTGCTTTAGTTGGATCCCAATAGACTTAAGCACTGTGAAATATCTAGCACTATGCATAATGAAAGAGAGAGAATAAAGGCCTCTAACAGTATACTGTTTGTCAATGAAGAGTAATGTGTTGAACCCCAGCACTAGAGATGGCAAAAGTACTCACTTCCCGTACTTTAGTAGTAGTACAGATACTTTTGTTAAAAAATACTCTGGTAAAAGTAGAAGTACTGATTTAACTTCTTTACTCAAGTAAAAGTAACAAAGTAGAGGCTTGGAAATGTATTTAAAGTATAAAAGTAAAGGTAGCCATGCGAATGACTATTTTTTATGCAAAGCTACCTAGACCACACAAATGTTACTAGAGAGCAAGCTGAGAAACTTTAGCTGACATTATATGCCATTGGTTACATTGTAAATGAATATCTGCCAATAGGCCATAAACATTACATATATGATAATAATGACAGAGACTGAGACTTCAGTTTAATAAGAGTCTGACTGAGCAGCAAGATTTCAGTGACTTTGGTTGTGATTCTGTGAAAATAAACAGATCCAGTTTCTCTTTTTTTAATCTTTCCCTTAACATTTAAAGAAATCTACATTGTGTGTGTGTGTGTTTGTGTGCTCAAATATGGCTTCTTGAAAGAAAATAAAGGATAACATATGAATTACTAAACAGACATTAATTAAGAAGTTCCCCATACTTTTAGAGTTATGCAGCACATTGGCCAGGAGTCATTCTTGATACGTATTATCTCAAACATCTCTCTCAGATAAGGCCGAGGATGATTGGGAATGTCTTGCTGCTTGTCTGCCGAATCTCTGTTTTCTTCATTGTCAATCATGCTATGTGCTAACGTTAGCATCATCAAGCCGCAATCATTTGCCGCGATTGAATGCAGAATGCCACCAAATCTGTCGAGTTGTCTTAGTGGTGCGCCAAGTGCATTGTACAGTATAGTTGCATCCCAATAGATTGAATATGGTATTGATGACGTAAACAATATCAACTTTTTCTCCGTGTGCCGTGCACGCCCGCTTGCGGTGTGAGGCGCGTGTCCGCGCTATTCTCCGACATGCACTCACATTCACACCTGATAGACGACCTTTAGTACAAAACTAAAGGAACGAGCCAATTTTGTAAAATGTATGGAGTAGAAAGTACCGATATTCGAATTAAAATGTAAGGAGTACAAGTAAAAAGTTGCCAGAAGAATAAATAGTAAAGTAAAAATATCTGAAAAATCTTAAGTACAGTAACAAAGTATTTGTACTTCGTTACTTCCCATCTCTGCCCAGCCTCACTATAATGGCTGGGAGTAGCATGAGTTCTAGCTTCCCAAGCTAACTGGCCGCTGGCCTAGCAGCCTCTGGCTGGCACTGGCTGGCACTGCTGCGTTTAGTTGAGACAGCTTGGTCTCACGGAGCCTGG